>NC_133662.1:267005800-267268300 GCF_037893015.1 Macrotis lagotis | reverse complement strand
AACAGGCAGTGCAGTGTACCCACAGAGATGGCAAGCAGAGGGCCTTAAATGAGATATGGTTTAAGAGAACTGCAGCATAGGGAGTGTGATAAGGAGTAATATTCAACAGGACTTGAAAGGTAGGTTGGGGACCAAGAGGTGAAGGTCTTTAAATGCCAAATGGAGGTGATTGCTCCCCGAAAAGAGGACATCACTGGAGTAAGGACGTACCTTTTAGAAAATCACTTTGGGAATTGTGTGGAGAGAAGAGACTTAAGGCAGGGAGACCAATGAAAAGGTCCTAGAACTCTAGCCAAGAGGAGAGAAGCGTCCTGGTAGGGTAAGGATTGTATGAATGGAGACAACTGAAATGATCCATGTGATGACCAAAACCCTCTGTAGACGTTGGGTAATTCTCTTGGCATCAGGTGTTTGGGATGCCTTTTTCTGCTCTTTTTTTTTTTTAGGTTTTCACAAGGCAGTGGGGTTAAGTGGCTTGCCCAAGGCCACACAGCTAGGTCATTATTAAGTGTCTGAAGCTGGATTTGAATTCAGGTCCTCCTGACTCGAGGGCCAGTGCTCTATCCACTGTGCCACCTAGCCACCCCAATATTTCTGCTCTTTTAAAAGGTATGGTTGACCCACCCTTCACCTGATCCTAACATTGCTCTCACTCTCAAGGTCTGCCTAGATTTACAAGGAATAGCAGGACATCACGATATTCAGTTTATTATGAATTCTCTTTCCCTGGGATCACCCATCTTTGTCTTCTTCAGAGTTGACTGTTGCACTGCTGCCATCTGCTGGTCAAATCCAAATGGAGCCAACTCCTACCCAGTAGTCTGGAGGTGGTTTGTAGTAGATGAGTCTGGAGTTAGTGGGGAGTTATGAAAGGCTCTGGGAGTGGAGTCAGAAGTCCAAGGCTTGGGAATAGTGCGTTGTATGAGTCGTGTGATCGGAGGAAACTCTTTCCCCTTTCTGCCTTTGCACTGTTCTGGGCTCTGCTGCTATCTGGAGCAGAATATTGCTGTGATGGGAGTCTTGACGACTTTCAACCATCTCACCGCCTCAGAGTCTGCTGCTGCTGCCTTCTGCTCCCAGTTCTTTAAATTAAGTGTCTGCCATCTTGTAAAATTTAATATGGTCATTCATTCCTTCATTCATTCATGGTGACAACACCCCAATCCATGGACTAGCAATTCTGCCTTTACCTCATCTTTCCTTCTCTGTGTTAATTCCTTATCAGACCTTCTCTCTTCTTTTATTCATTTATATATTCATTCGTTCCTTTCACTTTTTGTTTTAGGGGGAGATACTGATCTGTGATTTTGTCTGTATTGGGAACTCCAAGTGAGGAAAATTCCTCTAGCAAAGCAAATCATCAACTAGTTTGCAATTTATAATCTTACAGGTTTGCCTGGGGGTAAATTATTTGCCCAAAATAATATTGTCAGTGTTTGCCAGAGGTAGGACTTGAACCCAGATTTCTTGGTGCCAAAGCTCTTGTTCCCCCACCCTTAATGCCTCTCTGTCTCTCTCTGTCTTGTCTCTCCTCTCTCTCTCTCTCTCTCTCTCTCTCTCTCTCTCTCTCTCTCTCTCTCTCTCTCTCTCTCTCTCTCTCTCTCTCTCTCCCTCCCTCTCTCTCTCTCTCTCTCTCTCTCTCTCTCTCTCTATGTGTGTGTGTGTGTCTCTCCCCTTCTCTCCCCCACTCCTTCCCCTTCCCTCTTTCCTCCTTTCTTCCCTCCCTCCCATGCTCTACTACCTCTCTTGTCTCTGTACTTTTAATCATTTGACCTCATTTAGCATGAAATGAGTCATCTGTGCAGCCTGGAGATTGTGTCCCTCCTTATCCTCAGGAGAGATGGTCTTTGGCATGTGCTGTTGGAAAGACAGTCTGAGGTCTGAGAAATAGCCATGCATTTTTTTAAATGGTGACATGCTGTAAGATTCCATTGTGTTTTGCTTTTTGGAAACTAATTTGGGAATGAACCATAGTACAAAAGTCAGAGGAAGGATTGATTGTTCCTGTCTTCTTGAAGTGATTAGAGGAATAAAAGATCTGGGGAGAGGGGAGGGGGGGGAGGAAGGGGATCAGATCTGTGGTGGGGTAACTGATTTCAGTTCTTCTTTTTAGTTCTCCCTTGCCCTTCTCTCTCCCTAGTATGAAATACCAATTATTTTCATTAAAATATTTTTATCAATATCTTTGGTATGACATCACTTTTCCCCCTCTCCCCTTCTCAGAGAACCATTCCTTGGAGCAAAGACTTTTTTTTTAAAAGAAGAAAAAAGCACTCTGATCAAGTCCATGGCAGTTGAGTAGGATAGTATAGTCAGTGTTCCCTACCAGACAGAGCTCCTCACTTCTGCAGAGAAGGATGGAAAGTTTCATTTTCTCTTCTTTTCTCCAGGTCCAACTTGGTTATCACAGTCACATAATGTGAATTGATGAATGGATAGATGGATGGATGGATGGATGGATGGATGGATGGATGGATGGATGGATGGATGGATAGATTATTGAGTTGTATACATCGGTGAATAAAAAAGCATCTAATAAAGTATTACATGTTGGAATTAGAAATAGAAAAAGTGAGAAGGTCCCTGCCCTCAAGGTGTTCATATTCTCATTGAGGGAACCTACTTTCCTAGGTCAGATAATGCCAGGGAGTCCAGGGATTAAAAGTATTCATCAGGCAGCTAGGTGGTACAGTGGATAGAGCACCGGCCCTGGAGTCAGGAGTAACTGGGTTTAAATCCAGTCTCAGACACTTAATAATGACCTAGCTGTGAGACCTTGGGCAAGCCACTTAACCCCATTGCTTTGCAAAAACCTAAAAAAAAAGTATTCATCTTTGATGGGTCTTGGCTCCCTTTGGCAATCTGGAGAAGCTTATGGATGCCTTCTCAAAAGGATATTTTTAAATGCACAAAATAAAACAGAGGATTGTAAAGGAGACCAACCATATTGGAATAGTTATCAAGATATTAAAATACTGACAAGAGTCAGTGATGAGACCCAGAGGACATTAAAGATAAAAATGATAGAGAGCTGATGATAAGGCCTTATGATCCTTCATCTTACCAGAAGGAGTAGAGTTGGTGGAGCATCTAGGTAGCGCAGTGGATAGAGCACTGGCCCTGGATTCAGGAGGACCCAAGTTCAGATTGGGCCTCAGACACTTAATAATTACCTAGCTGTGTGACCTTGGGTAAGTCACTTAACTCCACTGCCTTGCAAAAAAACCCAAAAGAGTAGAGTTGGTGAATTCCATCACCTTCAAGTTATAGCAGCAGCAAAATGTTCCTCATGAATTCTAAGCAGAGGAATGGGGGGAGATTGTGCAGAGCCTGGTCCTGGACCACATAATTTGCTATGTATTACAGAATCAATTCATTAATTTTGTCATTGTTCATCATTAATTTTTAAAAATAATTTTAAGATTTCCAGGTATTCTGGCTTAGATTTTCCCCCTAGATTTGTTAGTTATCCAGAAAAATAGAAAATGCTTTGGATTTGGATTAAAGAGAATTGTAAGTGGAATTCCAATCGGTGCTTCCAAGTCTTAGTTGATCTTAATGTCTTTCAGCCTTGACCCATGTCAAAACTGCATTGGCTTGTGATGGGAAGATGTCTGCGAAATAACTGGATTGTATAGAATAGTTATTAGAGCAGGCAGAAAAGTCTTTAAACTTCTGCCACTATTCCATTTTCTATAAGAAATCAGATCTGATAGTTCATTAACACCTTCAGTGCATGGTAGAGTGACTGGAAACTCTCCATCAATATTCAATTCTCTGAGACTCTGGATTCACAGGCAGCAAACTTGGGTTCAAATCTTGCCTTTGCCACCTACTCCCTGTGTGACTCTGGGCTAGGTAAGAACTCTTTCTTGGCTTCACTTTCTTCTTAGGTCAAGTGAGAGAGTTCAACTAGGCAACCTCTGAGGTCCCCTTTCCATTCTAGATCTAGTTTCCCATGCCTCTTGGAACTGGTGATTGTAGAACCCATGAAGTTCAGTAACTTACCCGAGGGAAGGCAGGAGATAGTGGAGCTAAGTTTGGAGTCATGGTGGGGGAGTCAGTTGGAAGGAAGGAAATGACTCTATTTTTACCTCCAGTCTTTGTGAAATTCAACACTTGGTCTTAATTCAGAAACCACATTGTTGTACACTTTCTATGGCCACGATTATTTTGGAACCATTGATTTAGAGTAAGTGAGGGAGTGTGTGTGTGTGTGTGTGTGTGTCCTAAATAGATTTCATTGGAACACCAGAATTTTTTTGTCTTCTGTTTTTCCCAGTGCCATTTTTACAATTGATTTGCTTAGTGTCTAAGCACCTACTGATGTTGGGGCTGAAGATTGTGCTAGTCTCATTGGATGCTGGCACATCCCATGTTCTTGCCCCATAATTCGCTATCACTCTCTCTCCTCCAAAAGCCAAGCTGCATGTCCTGTGATCCCCATCATGTTCATCGATATTTTTCAGGCATGAATTAAAGTATTTCCCATTTACCCAAAGATAATAGAAGACTAGAAAGGTATTGCATTTTACCCTAATTCTCCAAGCTCACCACTTTTCTTCATTCTCTGCTTGAAATGGCAGTAAGCTAGGCACCTGGCTCTTTTATTTGGATGGCTCCTTGACTTTTGCAAATGCTGATTTACTCTGTCAATGAGAAGATGCTTGCTGGGCTCAAAAACCCCTCTGTGACCAACAGGGAAAGACAATTAGCCTTGGACCCGGAAAGGTGAGAATTCTGGTTTGATTACTAACTAGCCACCTGACCTTGCCTCAGTTTTGGAACCACTCGGTGCCTCTGTTGCATTATCTGTAAAATAGAACTGTTAGTACTTCCATGACTTTTCATGCCAAAGAACAATTCTTTGTAAATCTTAGAACTCTAAATAGTGTGTTAGCCCTATTGCAGCTGCTTTGTGGGTTCCTTGAGGGTGGCCCAAATTTTCCATTATGTTCTGGGCTCAGAGCAGGTGCTCAGCAAATACATATGGATTGCCACCTTGGCGCCATCCATTGTTTGGGGGCTTCACAGGATCCAGCCTTTCTGCTTTGGTGCAGGTGGGACATGGCAGGACTTTTCTCCATTGTCACAATTATGGTGTGGGGAGGGGAGGAGGAGGAAGAGGAGGCTAATGACTGAGGGATTCAAGAATGAAGTGATCATCTAGCACCTACTATGGACCAATAAATGTGCTGGATGTAGGAAATTCAGTGTTGAAAATGAATTAGTGTCTGCCTTCAAGGGATTTCCATTCTATAGGAGAAGACACATAGAAACCTTTACAAATTGAAGGATGTGACTCATGTTGGAGGTGGCATGTAAACTGAGCCTCGTGGAGGTAGGGAAGGCAGCATAGAGAAAATGAAATGAGACTAGCAGGGAGCTGGGAGGGGGTTAGGGTGAGGATTTGGAGTAAGGATTGGGTCAGGGTTAGAGGTAAACTGAGGACTTGGCATTTTACCCTAGAGGCAAGTGCTCAAGCTTCTTGAGAAAATAAAAATCCTTTGATGAGGAGAAAAATGCAATTTACTCAGCAGTAGTCCTACTAACAGTCTCTGAGCTCTTCTCTAAACACCTTCCTGTCTGCTTACTGATCTATGGCAGCTTCTTTTTGGTTTTCATCTGGGAGGATTATTCTCCTAAATTAGAAGTGAGAAGTGGTCTGATCTAGATTTAATCTCAGCATTGATTTCCACTCATCTCCGGGAAGGCAGCCGGGCTTGAGGTGGGCACCAGTGGGGCAGCTTTCCTCTTTCCAGGCCTCACTTTCTTGTGGCTCTTTAAAGGGGTGCCTCTGGAGTGGAGGAGTTGAGAGTGTGCCTAATCCCAGCCCCAGCTGGTGTCATAGTAAATAATGCAGGACAGCCGGGGCCCTGGATCCTCCTAATGAGTTCTCCGGGGCACTGCTGCCAGTGCCTGGCTCCTTCCAGATATGCTAGGAAATGCACTTTAGAGCTGTTCATCCTGCCAAAGACATGGTCAACATTCAGGGATTCAGGCATTCTGGGAAGAGATGATTACTTTGTGTAGATTTTTCTCAGGTACCTGGATCCTTGGTACTTGAAAAAGATGGAGAAATTAGACTCATCATTTATGTGATTTTTGATTTTTGAATCCTAGATTTAGAGCCTTAAAGGACCTCAGTCACTATAGAGCCCACCCCACTCATTTTATAGATCAGGAACTTATCCAGACCCAGGGAGGGAAGTCACTTGACCAAGGGCACACAGTTAATGGCAAACCGGCATTTGAATCTGGTAATGCTTATCACATACCTATACTTTTTTTTTTTTTTTTTGGTAAGGCAAACAGGGTTAAGTGGCTTGCCCAAGGCCACACAGCTGGGTAATTATTAAGTGTCTGAGACCGGATTTGAACCCAGGTGCTCCTGACTCCAGGGCCGGTGCTTTATCCACTGCACCACCTAGCTGCCCCACTATGCCACCTAGCCGCCCCCCTATACTTCTTTACACATGTGTCTAGATCCATGTGCATCTATAAATGCATGTGTCAACACATATAGACAAATGACACATGCACCAATAAACATTCATTCTGGACTTAGATTCCATTTAGATACATCAGAGCTGGAAGAGGCTGTGGAGATTGTCTTCATCAAAGGTCCTAATTTTACAAGACTGAGGTTTGGTTGGGAAATGGTCATATTTGAAGTTTCTGATCATTTCTTGACCTCCCATCTCCCTCCCCTTTTTTTTAACTTGGGATATGATTATATTGATTATTTTGGTGAGACTGAATCCGTCCACAGCCCTGGGTCCTTAAAATAATTTGTCATATTTTTATTTTTGTCATATTTTTAAGGTCTGTTAAGTGCCTGGGTTGGATGGCCATTCTTGTCTTTTACTTTTGACTTTCTGGTCAGTGATGGCACATAGTAGGTGCTTCATAAATCCTTTTTGGTTCAAGTGATGTGATTCTCACACTCCACAGTGGGTTTGAGGTGCTAGAGGCCGTCTTCATCTTCTTTTCCCAGCTGAGGCCCTGAGCTTCCGACATCCGTGTCAGAGGTGAGATTTGAACCCCAGTTCTGGGGGACTCTTCCTATCTATTACTAGTGAGTGTGGGAGAATTCAGGCCACTTGTCCTTTCTGGGCAGTTTTCCTCCATGGTCCCTCCTCCACAGTTTCCGTGATTCCGTGATTCTGCCTCCATATTTTCAAGGTTCTGGGATTTATTACTGGATGTGGGTTTCTGGGCAAGTCATGTGACACTCTGGTCCTCCGTTTTTTCCTCTCCATAGTGGGAGGATAACAACAGTTTCTGCCTCTGTATGATTTAATTGAGATGATGCCCATAAGGTGCTCTGCAAACCTAAAGGCTCATCTATAATGATTATGATTAATGTGGGCAGTCATGAGCAGAAAAGGGTTTCCTCTGCTTCTAAGAGTATGATTTTTATTTTAATTATGATTTTAATCATCCAAGGTATCAGTTAATAAAATTGCCTGAGGTTAGGGGTTTAGAATATTTGGTGGGGGGGGGGGGGCAGCTAGGTGGCTCAGTGGATAGAGCACCGGCTTTGGAGGCAGGAGGACCTGAGTTCAGATGTGACCTCATATACTTAATAATTACCTAGCTGTGTGACCTTGGGCAAGTCACTCAAACCCATTACCTTAAGTTAAAAAAAATAAAAAGAAAAAGAATGTGGTCAGAATACTTTGGGAGACTCTGAAAGGACAGGCCCTTCCCATCGGAAGCTAAAGACTCATTTCCCAGTGTCTGTAGTTCCTGTGAGATGGGACATCTCCACCAGTACAACAAGCTGAGTGGAGTCCCACTCCTCTGTCCATTTAACAAGAATACTCTCTGTCTTGCCAAGGACCTAAAACTTTTCCTCATCCTGAGGGTTGGAGGAACCAGGCACGGTGAATGGAAAGAGCCTTGGACTGAATCCTTGAGGACTTACCTTCTAAGCTCATCTCTGATGTTTACTACCAAGGAGACTCAGTTTGGTTATTTCATCTCTGAGAGAGTTAATTTTCTATTTAAAGAGGGTGGTATCAAATTGCTTCCTCCCCTCTGCTCCCACCTTATTTGTGTGACCTTGGCTAAGTCATGTAACCTTCTCAAATGTAAAGTAACAATACTGGACTCAGTGACCTCTGAGGTTCCTTCCAGTGCCAGATCCGGGATCCTTAGGCTCCCCAGGTTGTTGGTGAAGCTCAGATAAAACAATCTTTGACATGTACTTTTTAAGTCTGAAAATGCTCTATAGATGCTTGCAGTCAGTACGGAAGGGAGTGAGTATTGATTTGGTTGCGCTGTGCCAGATGGTGGGCCAAGAGCTTTACAAATACAATCTCATTTGATCTTCACTGTATCATGGAGGTGGGTAGTATTATTGCCCTCATTTTCCAGTGGAAGAAATTGAGGCAACCAGAACCACACAAGCAGTGAGTGTCTGAGACTGAATTTGAACTTGGGTCTACCAGATTCCAGACATAGTGCTCTATCCACCGGACCACCAGCTTCCCCTTAAGTTGTGGTGGCATCAGACACTTCTGTTTTCAACTCTCCAGGGCTATGGGACAAGGGAGAGAGCCAGAAAATGTCCCAGGGAAGAGCAGCCCACTGTGTTCCTGTTTCCTGCCCCAGATGACATGAACAGGAATGAGCAGAAATATTAAAATACACCATTAATTATTGTAAAATATTCCTTTGCGGATGTGCCTAATTGGTGCCGACTTCCCTAGGAAGCCCTGGAAAGCTACTGTAATTAATAGCAAATCAGCATATGGCTGGGCCGGGCTGTGTGTGTGGGATAGCTGGGCCCATCTGCTGCTTGGGGAGCAGGGGAGACACCTGGCCGGCCGGCTCAGCTCGGCTCCGGGCTGCTCCGGGCTGCCCTTGTCATTTGTCAGCTTGGAGGTCATGGATGAGGATGCAGAGGCTCCCCGGGGTGATGCTGTTCTCTGGGGACCCACACTGGGACCTAGGTGTGGGTAACATTATCATGTTATCATGTAATGGGTATGAATACCCATCCACCGTCTAGATATACCTAGTGAGAGAGAGAGAGAGAGAGAGAGAGAGAGAGAGAGAGAGAGAGAGAGAACACATCCACATGTCTATAAATTTATAACTTATGTTTGCATATCGCTAGATGCGCAGACATATATGTCCACATAGACATCATATATGTTTGTGTGTATGCATATCTGATGTAAGCATGTGATTTCATATCGATGTCTAGAGTGAGATCCCAGATTCAACCTAAATAGACTCAAGATAAGAGAATGTGTGTATGTGTGTGTGTGTGTGTGTGTGTGTGTGTGTGTGTGTCTGTGTGTCTGTGTATTATTATTGAGTGATAACGTGAAGTAATATCTAGAAAGCCAACCTCATAGTCAGGACAGTCTGGGCTTGAGTCCACATCTGACCTATGCTGGTTAGGGGATCCTGAGCATTTCTCTTCCCCCTGCCCCTCTCTGCCCCCCCCCCCAGTGACCTGGGAAACTTCTCTAATTCTGAGTTACTCGAGGTGTTTCTACCTGCCCTCACCAGAGCACTTTCTACTCCAATTAACCATATTTCTGGATTACAGAAATAGATGTGTAAACATGCAGGGGGTCCCCAAAGCCTTAGTTCTATTAGTTTGAGTCATTCTAAGGTCTTCAGACTTTGTCCATGAGCTTGTCTCTGTAGGTGGATATAGATGGGTATTGTGTTTATATGGTTATTTATGTCTGTAGACATCTAGATGTATGTATGTATGTGTTTCTGTGTGTCTGTATGGATGGATGGATTTTTCACTGATAGACGACCCATACGGATCCAGTTTCAGATGGCCATGATTTGTGAAACATTAGCTGTATTAACCTGGGCAAATTACTTGCTTTTTGTGTGCCTCAGTTTGGTGGACCTAGGTGGCCTCTGAACTCTCTGCTCAGGAGCAGTAATCCCATTACATCCCAAAGGTCGCTTCATTTCCTGAGCCCGAGGAGGGGGGGGGGGTACTGTTTACTGTCCATATGAACAATGTGGGGAGAGATGATCTAGGGAACAATGTCCTTGACTGAGAGCTTAGATGGCAGGCTTTTTCCATTTTATTAGTGATTCAGAGCTGGAAAGTATAGCTAATAGTTGATGGATAGATCTGGTACCCAAAGAGCTCTGGCATAGGGCTTAATGCTTGCTGAATTAGAAATAAAAGAAAATGAGGAGGATGGGCTGGCCTCGGAGAGCTCTTCCTTTGGAGGGATGATCCCAAGACAAAGTCATCGTACCTGCCTAGGCCTCAGTTTTGTCATCTATAAAATGGTAGGATCGGGGTAGCTAGGTGGATACTTCTAGTGTGACCCTGGGCAAGTCAGTTGGTCCAGATCATTTCACAACAACAGTGACAAAAATGGTAGATCTAGAAAAATGATCTCAAGGTTCCTGGGATTCTAGGTTCCTTGATGCTAAGTCATTGCCAAGTCCAAAAAATTTCTCATAGAGGCTAACCCACTGGTGATAGATGAGCCCTTTTAGGGGCAGCTGGTCCATAGCTGACACATCCCCACTTTGTGACTAGATTTATGTTGAAGCCTTTTGGGCTGGGTGGGGTTGGGCTTGGTCAGCACCCCTGGATGACTCCCTGTCATTTCTGTGCCACACCCAAGCATCACAGGAGGACTTTTGGGGAGACCCTGTTGGTTACGATGCTCAAGTACAGACCTTATTTACACCATATGGTGGGATTGTTTTTCTTTGAGCTAATTCAGCTCATTTGGCCCTTATAATAAACCAGAGACGGCATCTTAATGAGCAGAGTTCCCATCCGCATCTGCACTAGCCATGCTTTTTGTTCAATTAAATATTTCAGCTGGAATCTAGAGCTATTATTAAAACTTGAAGGGGGGGAAAAAGGCAGTGCTAGCCTTCAACGTGGAACGAAAGCTTGTGGTGAACGGCCCCATCGAGCGGCGTGCCGGTGTTGGGGAAACAGCAATCATTTCAACAATTCCCTTCATTCCCTCAGAGCTGGAAAATGTGGTTGGCTGCAGAGTAGTAAATCATGGGGGTTTCTAGGCAGGGACCATCAGAAGGGTTTGCCTGGATTTCTCCCAGAACAGGGATCAGGAGGCAGTTTGGCCCCGTGTTCTTCTGCGAGCGGCAGTGTCCACTGGGATGCCAAGGCAGCTGTTCGGGACTGGCGTCACCGGGTAAACAGTCATTCTGGCCTTCTGGGAAGCTTGGTCCTCTGGGCTCTGGTGAAAGTGGGTCAGATTCACTGATCCTGTAAGTGTGTGTGTGTGTGTGTGTGTGTGTGTGTGCGCGCGCTCTTGGGGGGGGATCGTAGAAATGGATCATCACCTTACTGGTACACTTGCTTACAAATAGAGATCAGAGGGAAGATCTGGGTTCAAATCCTTCCTCTTTCTCCATGTGTGATTTTGTGCAAGGCTCTCTACTTCCTACCTCTCTGAAAGGAGGGGGTGAGACCAGCTGGCCCCTGAGCTGCAGAGCTAATATGTGATGATCCTTTAAGTCAAGTAATCTCCCCAGACCTTGGTTTCCTCCTCTACAGAATGAGACTGGACTAGATGTCCTCTAAAGCCCTTTTGGGATCCAGATTCATGAAAGTATAACTGCTAACACTCAGCATTGGAAAAATACCCATCTCACTCTAGTTCAAAAACTTAAGATTGATATAGAGCACTTCCCCATAGATTATGTATGAGGATGGTTTCCTACACTGTATCATGCTTCAAAAACTTTTTATGGGGAGGGAATGCTATGATTTCATTGGCATTGGGAAGTACCCAATCTCTTCCCCAACTCAGATCAACAGCTCACAACCCATCCATGGGGAGATGACTAGGACACTGAGAGGAGTCCTGTCTGTCTGAGGTCACATAGCCATCATGTGTTTGATGAGCTAGACTTGAACTCAGATCTTCTTGATCCTAAGATTGGCTCTCTGTCCCCTCCTTCTGACTGTCACTGTTAAAAAAAATCTCTCTCTCTCTGTATATATACATATATATATATATGTATTATATGTATATAGCCATATATATATATTTATATGTGTGTATATATATATATATATATATATATATATATATATATATGCCATATCTATTTAGTCATATAGCAGAACTCTTCCGAGCATTCAGGGCAGCCTTAAGACTTCTGACTATTAACAAAAGCTTGAGGAAGGTTGAGACTGCTTTCTGGCTCCTTCTCAGTAGAACAACTAGAAAGTGGGGTGGAGGTGGGGGTGGGGATGGGTTGTATCATCTTTAAATGCCAGTGTTGACTTTCCCAGAGATGCCAGTGAAAGAAACAAATGTGTGAATGGTCGGGGTCCTTCATCTCCACCCCCTACTCCCCCTTCACTTGAATTAAAAAAAAATAAAATAAAACCTCAAACCGCCCTCACTCTGCTGGGATTGGGCTGGGCTCACATTTTATTAATTTGAAATACAGAAGGGAAACATTTGCTCGGTTTTCTGGCATGGTCAGGGGGCTTAGACAGTTTCATTACCTCGAGGCTTTGGCCCTTTGTTGTCTAGGATTAACAGTAATGGAGGAGAAGTGGCTTTGAAATCCCAGTGTCCATGAGCAGGGCTGAAGTAAGCCTGATGGTCCAGAAGAGTCCAGTTCCACTCTAGGTAGGGTTCCAGCCCCTGGGACGGTGTATTCACTTGACTCTGCCTCGATCTCTCAGGAGGGTGGACCCTTGCCTAAGAAAATGTTTGCTCCAGGAGAAATGGGAGCCAGCCGAACAAGCTGCTGCATCTCCCATCTCTGTTCTGTGGCTGGCTTGGCCTTCTAGAGCCTGCATCCTGGCCGCGGTGTTGATGGAGACAGCATATCTTCTCCAGAGGAGTTAGCTACATCTAGCCGATGACCTCAGATTTTGGCATTGAAGGGAAAAGCACTTAATTTTCAAATATGGTCTTAAGATCTGAAAACATTCATGTAGTGCCGTAACTATGTAAACATGAAGTTGGTGGCTTGGAAACTTAAGGATGGGGGGAGGGGGAGCATGAGCTCTGGATTAATATTCATGAGCTTGGTCAGCCACAGACTCCTTTTGATAGTGATTGAAGATAAAGATTCTATGTTTATCCTATAACCACCTTGAGCTCATTTCCATCTCATTTGCATATTCCTCGTTATTTGCGCACATATATGGATTGTGATGGGGTCTCAGACTTCAGCGATTTCCGATGCACGCAGCTGTTTGCTCCCATCTCTGCTATCTCAAGGTCATGACTTGCAAGCCGGTAGTTGCAAAGACAGTTGTTTCTTGCCGAGATTCTGGAGGTTATTTCTTTCATGGTTCTCTTGGGTCACACACAAATTAGAAGGATACTGAGTAAATTTCCTTAGGTGCTTTTGATGCCAGAGTTTTTGAACAGACGCATCTAAACTCATATAGGAGTCCAGTAAAGAAACATTTATTAAGAGCCTACTATGTGAGAGGCAGTGCCAGATAGTCAGTCAGTGGAGATTCAAAGGGCTTAGGTTGAAATTCCATTTCTGTTGCATTCTCTCTGTGTGATTCCAAGTCAATCAGTGTCCCCAGCTAACACTCTGGACTCCAAATAGCAGAACCATTCTTTGTTGGGAGAGGGACTTTCCTCATTGGGTACACTAATGAAATCATAGGTCTGGTCCAGAAAGGGGGGAAAAAAAGATCTGCCGGAAATTTTGCCAGATGCTGGGAATAGAGAGATAAGAAATTGACAAAGCCCTTCCTGTCCTCCCTCAGGTAGGTCTTTCCTGGTCCCCACTGCTGTTCAGGTCATCCGCACCCGCCTCCCTCCACCCCAACCTTTGGATGTATTTGGTATACATCTCTATATGAGTTTTCTTTATTTTTATATATTCCTGAATTGTTTTCCCAACTAGAATGTGACTCCTTGAGGCAAAGACTGCTTGACTTTTGTCTTTGTATGTCAGATTTATAGCACCATATCCAGGACAGAGCAGATGCTTAAAAGAAATGCTTGGGGGGGGGAGGTGTGTGATCCAGATATGGAGACCCACCTGGCAAAGCATGGAACCGAGATGGATGAAGCTGAAAACAACAACAGTTTTGCTTAGAATTCTTGAGCAGCTTTCCAGCAGAGTGGAGATGGGAAGGTCAGAAGCCAGCTTGGCCACCCTTTTTTGGACAAGTGTATTATTTCTTCCAGTCTGTTTCCGTGTTGATTGTGTAATGCCCTGGCAAGGGGGCCTGCTGAGCTCCAGAGCTGCTCTTGTTGGGCTGGGGATATTTTTATTCAAATGGACTTTCCCTTTTCCTCATTGGAAAATTCAAATGCAGCTGCAGAAACAATCCAGATGAGTTGGTTTGTTGTCGGATTGTAATCCCTGGGGTTGCCGGAAGGTCTGCAGAATGAGCTTTGCTGGTTGACTTTCAAGGCCGACCAAAGTCAGTGGCAGGTAGATATTGGACCTCGGGTGGAGAGGAGTTTTGTCTCCTGATGATGTATCTGGACAGCATTGACTCTGGATATCTGTCCGTCCAACCCCATGTCAGCTAGTGGGAAGTTCCTTCCAATGTGAAGCATGTGATTGTTTGGTCCTAGGACGGAGGCCTGGTGATGGGATCTGAGGTCGAGAGCCAGAAGGGGTCTTCAAGACCATCTAGTTCTACTCCTCCATTTTAGAGATGTTGTTGCTGAAACCCAAGCACATCTTGCTCAAGGTCACCCAGGTAGTGAAGATGCGATTTGAAGTTGAAAGCAGGTCAGAGGCATCAAGGTCAACTCAGGTTGAAAAGAGAATCTCACCATAGGAATGGCCATTCAGCCTTTGCTTGAAGACCTCATTAAGAGGGAGGAGTCCACCATGCCAAGAGGAAGATACTTCTTTTGAGGTTAGGAAGTCTGGTGGATGTGAAGCCTAATGAGTCCCTTTAGTTAGGTCATCATCCACTGTACCACATGACCTCACTTTGGGACCATGAGAACATAGGTTTAAAGCTGCCAGAGACCCTAAAAGTTACTGGGTCAAACCTCACTTTATAGATGGAGAAACTGAGTTGTAATTGTGCCAAGGGGACTGAAGAACGTAGGCAGAAGAGCTGTGATTCAAATCTTTTCTGGGAAGCTCAGCATTATCCCTAATGAAAAAAGCAACTCAGAGCTCAATTACCCGTAAAGATGGAATCTGGAGTCTCTGGCCTCTGGCAGGCATAGGTATCACCCGAAGTGTCCTTACATGGGCTTGTCTCTGCAACTCACAGAAATAGAGACAATGCTCCCCACTCCTTCATCCATCTGTATTGAAGATGGGTCAGCCATCACATGCTCCTGGAAGGGATGATGTTTCCCCTTGCTAGAATCAGGCCCCCTGTTTGTGTAACCCTAATGTGGGCAGCCTGATGCAGTTGAAACAGCCTGGAATTTACTACTGGCCTGGGCTGCCAACCTAGTTCAGCATAACCTCAGGGAAGTCACTTTAGAGGATCAAAGGTTTAGTACTGGATGGGACCTTAGAGACCCTTCATCCTCCTCATCTTGCAAAGGAGAAAACTGAGATGCAAAGAGATTAAAAGACTTGGAGTCAGAGATTTGTAGATCTAGGGTTGAAAGGGACTGAATGTTTTTCATTGTACAGAGAGGGAAACTGAGGCTCAGAGAGGGGATAAGACTTATCCAGGGTCACTCAACTAACAAGTGAGCATCTGAGGTAAGATCTGAATCCAGGTCTTCCTGACTTCACCCCTTCATTTAACAAATGATCAGATCCAATCCAAGTGATGTGAAGGGGTGTACCTGAACTCTCAAAGGCAGTAAAGTCAGAACCTGATTCCTGGCTCCTGGTTCAGTGACCCACAGTTCTAGACCATCGTTCTAGAAATCCTGCTGGAACATGCCTAGCAGGCAGTTATGGACGTGCACATTGAAGACCTCTAGTGAAGGGGAGCTCATTAACCTACCAAGGAAGTTTATTCTTTTTTCTACCAATTCTGCTTGCTAATAATAATAATAATGATGATAATAATAACAATATTTCTGTTGGGCTTTAAGGTTTCCAGAGTACTCTGTGAGCTCACATTCTCCTAACCTGGTGAGGTAGGGGTTGTGATAATAGCCCATTTTACAAAAGACAAAACTGAGGCTGAGAGGTGAGGGGACTTGACCAGGCTTACATAGTGAATAAACATCTAAGTCAAGGTTGAACTCTCTTTTCAAACTCTTAAGTCCAGTCAGTGCTCTAGGAATTGCTTCCTTATGCTGAGCTGAAATCTCTGTTTCCTGTTACTTTTCCCCACTGGTGGGAGAATTTGAATAAGGGCTTTTGTAGAAGTTTCAATTATTCCCTTAAAAGTTGAGAAAACAACCAAGAAATGCAGAGCCACTGGAGGAGCTGTGTAGTCCTAGTCAAGTCCCTTTTCTTCTCTGTGGCCTCAGTTGACCTATTTGTAAAATGAGGGGGGTTGAACTCATCACTTCCCTGCACTCTGAAGGCAGAGCAGGAGTGGCCAGTTTGGTTTTCATAAAGCAGAAGATCCAATCTTTCTCATAGATTCTTTTTCCCGCAGCCTCTCCCCTTGTGGGAGTGAATGACATGTCTCTTTTTCCAGGCATCATTACAAATGCAGATGATTCTCTGGGTGCCTACCCAACCTACTGAGGTCAGGAGATAGAGGAGGCTTTGTTTGCTTCCAAGCTCTAGTGACCCCTTTCCCCATTGGAAGGTGGACCTCCTCCCTTATCTGCCTCCTCCTTGAACTTGCTTCTCCCTTCTGGTCACATCTCAAGTGAACCCCAGGTTTCTACCCCAAAACCTCCCAACTGCTTCAGGTGCAAAGTTCCTTCTTACAACTTAAATCCTGGTCCAGGACTAAGCTGGCTCTCCACCATGAAACACCATATCTAAAGGAGAGTACATTTGTACCTAAAATCCAAGTCCCGGGTCTGTGGCTTGGTAGCTGTATTCTTTAGATAAAACCATTTGCCCTCTCAGAACCTCAGTTTCCTTATCTTCAAAATGGAATGGTGGGACTGGATGCCCTTTGAGGTCCCTTCCAGATCTGGAGGTCCAGGGGATTATATCATGCCTTGGTTTGTTGGTAAGGGTTTTTTGTTTTGGTTTATTACTCCTCCTCCTCCTCCTCCTCCTCCTCCTCCTTCTCCTCCTCCTCCTCCTCCTCCTACTACTACTACTACTACTGATACTATTGCTAAACTGCTGCTGCTGCTACTACTACTACTACTACTACTACTACTACTACTACTACTACTACTACTATTACTATTACTGCTCGTGCTACTACTAACAGATACAAATATAGGGTTTACTCTTGCAAATCAGCTAGGTCCAAGTTTGATGGGCTAAAAAACCAATGCAGATTTTGTACCTAAATCCCCTAGTAATGTTTTCCCTGAGTTTGACTCCCTGCTGGGGAGGGAAGATTCTTTATAGAATATGGGAAAAAAGGGGACAAGGAAAGTATCTGGACCTTTGTTTGCCTCAGTTTCCTCCTCTATAAAATGAGGCAACAATAATATCTATCACTGAGATAATATTCATAAAATGCTTTCTAAATCTTAGAGCTTTGGAAGATACTAGCTTCTACTGTTATTGGTTTTATTATTACTGATTACTTGACTGGCACAACTCTTCCGCTCATAGCTTCATGGTGATATATTTTAACTTAGTCTTCATGTAAGTCACCACTGATAATAGAGCATAGCCCAGTTACATCCCGAGGTGACCTGTCTCACATCCTTTGCCTTACGCTCAGTGTGATCCTTCCTAACTGATATCATTCAGTCATGGCTATAAAGCAGCTTTCTTTTCATTGACCAAATAAAGTCACATTATTTAAACAAATCTTCAAGGAGTT
Source organism: Macrotis lagotis (assembly GCF_037893015.1). Lineage (NCBI taxonomy): Eukaryota > Metazoa > Chordata > Mammalia > Peramelemorphia > Peramelidae > Macrotis > Macrotis lagotis. Next base: position 267,250,476 of record NC_133662.1, on the reverse strand, counting down.
GAAAGGCAGAATTTGGGTTATTAGGAAATGAGGGTCCTCTAGCATAGTGGAGACTAAAAACGTATCCCTTTCCCTGTGTTGATTCTGGTCTCCAGGTTTATCGGCACACATGTCCTTTGTTTCATTAACTAGTCAGACGGATTTGTGCTCTCAATGATATGAGTTTTTGGACTAGTTGACCCCAAGGTCTGTTGCAATTTGAAATCAATGATCCAATGATCCTTCCAACAGTCCTGTTCTCAGCCCATCTACACCTTGTCTATGTCCTGCCCTAAATCCTCCCAAAGGAAGTCCAGTAAGCATGCTGCGGGACTTCCCCCAGATAATTCTGTTTTAAATGGACGGTGGAAAAATCCAGTGGCTGGAAGTCTCTCGGCTCTCTGTTCCCATGGCCAGCTGACTCTATTTCAAGTCCGACCCATCTCTGTGGATACCCCGAAGGCATGTTCTCCCACACAATTTGTCATGGGTCGCACATGATAGCTTCGTCTTGCCACAGAAAGATGGTCTTTGACAGGAATGGAAAGTGATGTGGGGTGTCAGTCACCATCACTCCAGTAGACAGGTTTCCTTAACTTTTTTTTCTAATGGGAAGATTCTGTAGGCAAAGGGTCTGTTGAAGCCCTTTTCAAAATAGAATTTATTCGTGTTTTAAAGAGAAAGAATTACATCCCCCCCTCCTGTGACATTTGGCCCTTCCTTTTACGTGCCTCTGATGGTTGGCAACAGGTAACAAATGGGGAGTGATTTTCCTCCATCTTTCTTACTTAGCCCTTGGAGATGATGTTGTATGCTTTTAAGACATGGCAAGTCTGCCTCACAGCCTGTTACATTGAGGAGTCAACTTCAGGTCATTGCAGCAAAAGCATTGTGTGTCTCTGGTGTGTACATTTTGTGATCTGCTAGTGAAAAATGAGCTTGGGAGATATTTTGTCCATTAATGTTTATAGCTCTTGTGTAGAGGCTCCAAAGAGATTCCCCAGCCGATGACCAGGAAGCCGTTCCTCCTAAGAGAGCCATCAGTCAATAATTTGCATATTCCCACTTAATATGACTCATTATTGGGGTTCACAGGGACCTGGAGAAAAGGGATTAAATTTTTTTTGGCTATTCTCTCTGTTGTTTGACTGATATTTCCTTATTAAGGGAGAATCAAATAAAGCTTGAGCTAGGTAGAGAGGTGAGTGGGATAGGAAATGTGTTGTGAGATCTCTAGCTGAAGGGGAATCAGAGAAAGAGAGACTCTCAATTTGGAAAGAAATTGGCATCTATTTGTTGCACAGAACAGAGATGGGAGGGATTTTTTTAAAATAATAGAGTATATGGTATTTAAACCTTATTTTAGCAAACCCATGTTTGTAATGTAAGAAATTATTCTAAATGTTGAATTCGAAAGTGGCAGGGTGGAAATTCTTGCTACTAACATGATTTTCCCACTAACATTATCCATCAGAATCATTTGAATCAAACTCCTCTGATTCTTTTTAAAAATTTCTAATAGTTTTGGCCTCTTATTTTTTTACAAGAAATTTTTGTCCCAAAACAGGAAATGATTGTTCCCCCTTGATAAATCTTCAATAAACAGAGGATAAAGAGAGAGTCCAGAACAGGATCACGTGATGAAAGCTGAAATTGGTAGATTTTGTGAGTAATTGGGAAAACACTGTGAAGATGCTCTGTCTTTCTCTTCTTGCATCTTTTGGTGGCTGACAGAGGGAAAGGCTAAGGGCACATTTGTCCTTCATCTGGGTACCACCACCTTTCCTTGCGGTCGCTGCCATGGCAACGACTTCTCCTGATACCACCCTCATTAGTCATCCTCCTAATGATTGGAAATGAGGCCTGGGTGCTGGCTCCAACCTGGTGTTGCAGCTACATAATGGATGAAGGGAGCCCAACAGACAGTCAGAGGCCATATGATAGACACACACACACACACACACACACACACACACACACACACACCCCAACACACACACACAGCCACTCTGCATGATGGACGGGTTATTGGAACATATTGGGAACATGTTTTCTCTTAGCTGTGTAGCAAGCATGTCAGAAAAGGATTGTGGCAAGTCTGTCAAAAAATATTGTGACAGAGCCCCCAGCTTAGATTCTTAATATGCCAACAGAATGAAGGCTGCAGACATGGGTGGTGGTAAAATCCCCAGCAAACCCCCAGGGCTTGGGAGGGAGAGAGAGAGAGAGAGAGAGAGAGAGAGAGAGAGAGAGAGAGAGAGCTACAGATGTGTCTTCCTCGGAGCAATAAACACGTCAGAATTATTTTCAGTGTTTCTGATGTTCTGTTGTATAAATAGTGAGCTTGATGACGCTAGAATTTCTTAGTTGACAATGATAATTCACATTTTACACAGTGCTTCCTTGCAGTAACCCCTGGGTAGAACAAGTATTATTATGAAGAGATGATAGAATTATAGACCTGGAAGGAATTTAGAGACCATAGACTCCAGTCCCCTTATTTCACAGAGGAAGAAGTTGAAGTCCAGGACTGATAAGTGACTTGCCCAGGGCCATACAGCCAGTGTCTGAGGCAGGATTGGAATACGGTCTTTCTGGCCCTAAGTTCAGTGTTCTATCAACCATGGCATGTTTCTTAAGTACTTACATTTCAGGCATTATGCTAAGCATGGAGATCCCAAGCAAAAACAAATAAAGTCTGTCTTCAGAGAGCTCCCGTTTGGGGAACAACATCCCAAGAATAGCAATAGTTGGTAAGACTATATTTATTGCTATTCTTTTAAGTTTATTGTTATTGTTGCTGTTCAGTCTATTTCTGTCATATTCAATTCTCTATGACCCCATCTGGGTTTTTCTTGCCAGAGATACTGGAGTGGTTGGCTATTTCCCTCTCCAGCTCATTGGGTCAAACGACTCACCAGGGTCACTCAGCTAGTAAGTGTCTGAGGCTGGATTTGAACTCATGAAGATGAGTCGTCCTAACTCCAGGCCCAGTCTTCTATCTACTACATCCTATAACTGTCCTATGATTATAAATATAGCTAGCATTTTATATAGTACATTAGGGTTTGCTAATAAGCATTTTGCAGACATCAGCTCATTTTAGCTTCAAAACAGCCCTGGGAAGAAGGTCCTTTTATTACCCCCATTTCTTTTGCTGTAGAAACTGAGGCAGGCACAGGTTGAGTGATTGGAACAGGGTCATACAGATATATAAATGTCTGAGATTGGGTTGAAACTCAGACCCTCCTGACTCCATGCTCTACCCTATTGACCGCTGACAACCTCTAAATTCAGGGCGTCCCAAAACTCAGTACGGTTTTTATTTTAGTAGCTTACAAGTGCGCTACAATTTGGGGTACATCCTATAATATAGTCAGGTTTTTTTTTTTAAAGTATCTCCAAGCAACATGCCAAGTTGATAATAGGCAGCCACAGAGAGCAAAAGACTAAGGCAGCTGAGGAGTGAGGGAAAAGCCTCCTGATAATGAGAGCTTTAGAGCTGAGGCTTGAAAAAAGCCAGAGGTTAACCTAGACCAAGAGGAGATCAAGACCTTAGGGCTTTCTCCCTTGACTCTCCAGTGCACAGCTCTGTCTCAGTGTTAGCAAGAACCTATTTGAATAAAATGTAGCTCATAGCTCATCTGGTCCAAACTGGACTTTTGTACAGAAACATGCCCAAGTCTCCTCCATCCTTAAAAAACAGCTCTCACTTGATCCATTCATTCCTGCTATCCATCATCATATGATGTCTCTTCTGTCCTTTGTAGATAAACGTCTTGAGAAACCAATGTATAAGGTATCTCCATTTTTTTTTCTATTCTTCTTAAGCCCTTACAATCTGACCTCATCATTCCATGGAAATGGCTCTCTCCAAAGAGATCAATGGCATCTGAATTTCCTGACCCGATGACCCTTCTCCATCCTCATCTCCTTGATGTCTCTGTAACCTTGGACACTTCAGATCACTGTCTTCACTCTGGGTCTTCAGGACATCTCTAGCTCCTGGTTCACCTCCTGTGTGTCTAATGCCTCTTTCTCCAGAGCTAGGCTGGACCCTCTTCCAGATCATACCCATGAGAGCTTGCTCCCACCTTCCATTTGTGATTTTACTTTTCTGAGAGTTATTTTCCTCTTCAGTTGATTGTTATACATTTGTTAATTGCCTACTAATATGCCAAGAACTGGGGATACCGATCTAGGTGAAAGACAGTTCCTGTCCTCAAGCACCTTGTAATCCAGTGATGGAGACAACATACAAACAAATATATACGAATCAAAGTCCATGGTCCCTGAATCTCCTGACTCTAAGGAGACCCTGGTTTCTTCATAGGAGAATATTTCTCCCTTCCCAATTCCTATGTTGATGACAAATGTTATTATAAAGTTAAATGGTCAAGTGCTTGCCTTCCCATCTATTACTGATTTCTTTTCAGAACTTGGAAATTCAGAAGCAGATTGAAGGGATTTCTAATGACCTTTGACCTGCTGATGAGTTTGATCAGGTTTCTGTATAAGTCAAGTGTGTCCAAATCTGGCTCATTCATGCAGACATTTTTACATTTTATTGTATACTCATTGGTAATATGGGTTACATTGTAGTCATAAAGAAATTCTAAATTCTAAATGGTTGATACAGCCCAGAAGAGCTCAAAAGTTGAAGATCCATGAGATTCTGGGTCTTGTGGGGGGGAGGATTGGAGATGATGGGTAAGGGGGGGATGACAGCTTGACATCTTCAGTTGTTTTTTTAATTAAACCAAGGTTCTCCACGGGGATTATGGCACTGTCATTGTCCCTGTTATTTAAGCAAACATGTGAGGCATGCATATTTCTTTAAAAAAATATGATGATGGTGGGAGAGACTTTGATCCATGCTTTTATTATATTGGATAAAGTATCAAACTCTCAAACTTACATTTATCTTCCATAATTGGGCCCCATTTCCCTTTTCTGCTATATTTCATTACTTCATTCACTTACTCTCTTTTCCAGTCAGATTAGCCATCTTGCTTATTCATGGGACAACCTGGCATTGCAATGAATAGAACACTGGGTCTTTAATCATTCCGAAGACCTGGATTCAAATACAGCCTCAGGTACTTACTAGCAGGATGATCCTGAACAAGTCACAACTCCTGTGTGCCTCACTTTCTTCACCTGTAAAATGGGGATAATAACATTCCTGCCTTCCAGGGCTGTTGTAAGAATCAAATGGGATCATCTGGGTGCTTTACTAAATGTGACACATTTCATATATATATATCTATATCTATCTCTATCTATCTATATAAATACCTCAATTGTTTTAGTTATTGCTCTTGGTACCTCTCTTAGATTCATATGGGACCATTCTGAGCAAGCAGGAGACACATATGGTTAGACCTGCGCTTTAGGAATATCCCTATCACTTGTTTGGAGGATGGGTTGGAAAAGAGAAGAGATTTGAGTCTGGGAAATCAGCTGATCAGTCAGTCAATGAACATTTAAATACCTACTATGCACAGGTACCACATTAAGGGCTGGACATGCAAAAAGAAGGCAAAGATGAGGAGTTCATCATCTAGTGGGGGAGAAAATAAACCATTGTAAAGCTGTATACAGGAGAAAAAGGATATGAGGAAGGGAGGGAAGGCACTAGGACTGATTGGAAAAGGTTTACTCTAGTCGATGGGGATTTAGCTGGAACTCATCATAGTTGGGCAGAGGTGAGGAGAGTCCAGCCTAAGGTTGTGGTTGTAATCAAGAGAGGAGGGGATGGATGAGAGAGATGTTGAAGTGTTGGGGCTTGCCTAGGCTTGGCCACTGTTTGGATGTGGAAGGTGCCCTAGGTCTCTTGTTTAAACTCTTCTCTAGTGGACTTCTAAGAGACCTGGTTACCTGTGTGTGTAGCAGAAAGTATGCTCTACTTTTCTTTTGCGTAGGGAAGAGCTTGATTTTAATTTCATCTCTGTCACTAACTCGCTAGATGGCCAAATCTAGAGCAGATTGTTGAGCAAAGCCAAACTTCTATCAAATTGTGCAGGAATTAAAGGTGCTGCTTCCTCGGATCCTGCCGGAGCTCAAGAAGAAAGCTGAAATGAGGGAGCGAGTGGGGCAGTAGGGCTTTCCTGGGGTTTTTTATTTAAAAATCAGAAATAATGAAAATTCATGCTTTTTGTAGTATCTTTTTTTCTTGAAAAAAAAAAGAATCCTGCACAATGTATTTCATCGAATTAACAAGTATTCATTCCAAACATGTATTGGGACGCCATTGGTCTTGTCACAGTTGTATGTCCTCTCTTCTTAAAGAAGACCATAACTTCAGGGAGGTGAGGCCATGACTTGCAAGTGAATTGGATTTAAATGAAGGGGGACTGTCCAAAGTCACCAGCTTCACTTTCTCCCCTGGAGCCTTCTGGATCCATCAGGACAACTGGAGATGGTCCTCTCTTGTCATAGTGATGCCTTGCGGAACTTAATTTCCGTGATATGAGTGGGGAGGTAGTGATTCTGGAGACAATGGATGGGGAATCAAAAAACTGAATAACCTGTGTGCCCTCGGGGCATCTGAAAATAAGGGGTTTGGATCAGACAGTCTTGGAGCTCCCTCCCAGCTCTTGAGCTAGGGATCTGGAAATATTATTTTAAATGTGGGGAGGAAGGAAGGATCAGGCAATTCATCAATGAGCATTTATTAAATACCTTCCATGTACCATGCAGGCATTATGCTATTGTGAATGACAGAGAACTGCCATGGATGCCAACCTTGACCTGGTTGCCAAGATTCTTGTTACTTAAAGGGATTATTTTCATCATGTCTCTCAAGAGGCCATCAAATCTACCCTCCCTCAGTTTACAGAGGAGGAGGAGACTGAGACCCACAGACAAGGTGGCAGAGGTAGCAGAAGGAAGACTCAAGCTGAAGTTCTCTGCCACTCCAATCAATTTGCTTTCCATTGTCCCACCTAAAGATGACTTTCAGAGGTGGGAGAGCCTGTCTCAGTCTTCTCCATCAATGATGAATTCCATGTTGGCATATGAAATGCTATTTTACAGAAACTTCCTCTGAGTTCAAGTAAATTATTCATGAAGAATGTCATTCTGGACTCTAGAAGTAATGCATATGCCTCCCCCCCCCCTCCAAATTAATTATATGGAAAGGATGCACAGGGGACAATGTCTTGTCTTGCTTTTCTCATAAAATTGATTTTGGGCTTTTAAAAATGTAAACAAATCTAAGTATTTAAAATATGGTGAATCCAAATCTAGCTTTGAGTATGAATATTAAGGGGACTTAACTTCCAGAGAATTTTATACTTTGGATTTTAAATAACATTCTGGAAAAATGTTGGCTTGGGTAGCCTTTTTTATGTTGCCATAGATTCCTCTTTTCAGAGGATGTTCTAAATGGATTGTCCCCTCACCCCTGACCCCACCACCCCTATCCTGGTGGCTCTGCTTCTGGTCAGCCACCTGGACCATCTTTTTTTCCTGCTGGTGTCTTTGGCTCAGACCTTTTCTGGCATTCTCATAGCAGCAAGAGAATCTCACTTCGTGGGCTCTCAACTAGAAAGGGGAGGTGCTGCCCACACCCCCTGCTAGCTTCAGTGGCTAGGCAGGAGACAGACAGCAGGAAGAAGTGCATCCTGGAATCCTGCCTCCCTACGGGGGGCTGTCTTCCTGAACAGCTGAGATCTTGAAGCCCTGGCCCAGGGGTGCAGGGGCTTTAGCTAAGCCTCTCCTAATTGCACCTGAGGGAGCTTCAGAAGGAGGGAGAAGTCCCAGGGAGCACCTCGACATTTCTTCGACTTCCTTTAGCAGCAGCACTTGGCTTTCTTTTCAGGAGCTAGGACAGGATGCTGTCCGCATCTAAAGCAAGCACATGGGATTCTGTCTCTGCCTTGCTTCATTTCTGAGTTTCCTTGGATAATGATGAGAGCTATAAAGAGGCAAGTTTTAGGTTTCAATCATTCCACCAGCATTTATTGAGCATCTGTGTGCCAGACACTGGAGATTCAAAAATTATACACCATTGACCCTTAAGAGCTTCCGTTCTATGGGGAGAGATGGATGGTCCAAAATTTAATGAACAAGCATTTGTTAAGGGCCTCCTCTGGGCCAGGTACTGGGTTATGCCAAAGGTAGATACATGGGCAGAACTGTAGTCATTCCTGCCCTCAGGTAGTCTTGCCTTTTGGCTTTACCAATCTAACTAGTAAAGACAACATATATACACATATAGATAGATAGATATAGATATATAGATATAGAAAAAATATCTCTAAGATGACTTCTAGGGAGTAGAGAGAGAGAGGGATCAGCAGTCAGGGACAGGGCTGGTTCAGGGAAAGCTTCACATGGAAGGTAAATCTTAAAGGAAACTAGACATTCTAAGAGGCAAGGCTAAAGGGGGAGCAAATACCAGGCTTGAAATGTGCCAAGAATTTTTTTCATTTAATGATGGTACTGTCCATCCTTAGCCAGGCTGCTTCTCAGAACAGACCCCATCTCTTGAGTCTTTCCAGTTGGATTGGTTGTGCTCAAACTTGAATTCCATTGGCATAGTCTCTAAGAATCCAGGATCACCTTCACATATACTTGAGAGGCATCAGAGGAGAAGATGCCCATAAGCAAGCATACAGACATGAATGAACAAATGATTACATCAGGATAGTCTGGTGGAAAGTATCTTCACTTCCTTCCACTTAGGCTTGGTCTCAGCCTTGTGTTCATCAGCAGACTGCTCGTTATCCATGGGGGGAACCCCATTCCTTTCTGGTCTTCCTTGTCGTTCATTTTAGAAGTCATTCAGTAAATGTACTTTCTAGTAAACATGATTGTAAAACTGATTGGCCAGTCTTCATTAGTCTGGTGGAGGACTCTCTAAGGGTGCTCATTAAACTCTGCTGGGGACTAATTAATATTGTTGTCACCCTGCTGGACTTCTCTGTCTAGGCCTTGTTCTGCCATGTCTCCCAGGTTCCACTGGAAATGGAAATTCTGATTTATAGAAATACGATGGGCAAGTATAGTGCTGCTATCTCTGTGGGTTCACAGATGAATAAGAAGCTAGATTATTCAATGAGCATTTATTAAACACCTGCTGTGTGCTAGCCACTGTCTATGGTGCTGAAGAGAAGAAGCCAATGAAGTAGCCTTTTTTTCTATCTTCTCATTTAATGTCTGGTGAGAATGTTAATAATCATTGAATCCCTCTCCTCTAGAGTCATGCACATGGTGTGTCACCTACAGAGAGCCCAAGAAATGACTTCTTTAGAAAATGATGCCTGAGATGAACCTTAAAGGAAGATAAAGGTTCTTGGCAATGCAAGTGAGGATCAGAGATTGTTTTTGTTTTGTGGGACAATCTGTGCAAGTGTGGGGAGGTGAGAGTTAGATAGAATGGGATGTATTGGCCAGCTTGGTTGAAAGGTATGATGTTGGAGGCAGAGCAGTAGGAAATCAGACTGGATAGGATGGAGCAGAGTTGGATGAGAGAACTGTGTATTTTATTCTGGAATGTTAAGGAGCCATTGAGCTTAAGAAAGGCAGGAGTTCTAGAACATCATTTCCCTTCTTGATTCCTAGGGACTAGTATCCCTTCTGCATTTGCCTGGTTTACTGAATTGGGAGGAGAGCTCTTCTGGAGAACAGATGGCTGGGAGCTGGGAAAGATGGGGCAATTTAGCATCTTTAGGCAAAGTAAAGACCTTAAGAGGGTGATGTGCAATACAAAGGGGTAAACCCTCTGGAAGAGATATCCCAGCAGACTTGTCTATATCTTATCATGGAGGACTAGTTCCTCCCTCCAAATGCCCACATCTCATACACATTTATCCTCATTGGAGATTATGGGCTCCAGGCTCCCTAGATAGAAGGAATGTTAGAGACCATCCTGTCCAAACCTTTCATTTTACAACTGAGGAAACTGAGGAGATTTGAATTCAGTTCCCTTCAATTCCAGAGCCGCCAATCTATCCACTGTGTCATCTGTAGAGAGCTTCCTCTTTAGATGGTTTGTTGATCTGCCATTTCTGTAAACAGTTGAAAGACTGTAATTAAGCTGTTGAGTTCTGAATGAGTAAAAGGACAAATATGAATGTGGGCAGACAAGATTCAGCTCTTCCTTACCCACTAATCTACTTTCTCTCATTGGGCCTTGCCTAGTGCCTGCACACTAGAGATGGGCATGTTATGAATGGATATTGAGTTCCCTGAAGTTATTGCTTCTGAGTTTGCTCTCATAGAGGGTCCCTGATATGAACTGTAGAGGTACAGAAGCTAAAGGGCAGAGACGCACAGGTCCTTGGGGGTTTGTTCATAAATGTGCCGACTATGGAAAAAGTTGGGAAATGGAGTCATCATCTTCCCAGGGGGTGGGAGGGGGGTGGGAAATTTTGTGGGCTGGAAAAGACTGGAAAACAAATGACTTTTTTCTTTTATCTTCTGGAGCATATGTTAGGCAGCGTGGGCGAGAAACTGGGTTCATTTATTTCCTTAGCAAAAACACCAAGTCCCCCTGACTTTTAAAAATGATTTTTATTTTAACCTTTTATCCTTAAAAACTTGCTATCTTTCTGCCAGGACAGAGGTTAGAAATCTGAGGAGAGGCTGTGAGTTGAAGGAGAAAGAGGGTTGAACTTGGGGTCACGTAGCCAGGAGTTTGTAGTCTTGGCTCCAGTCCTTCTCTGTGGAACCCTGGCAATTTGACTTTTTTTAAAACTTCTCTGGGCTTGTTTTTCCTTTTCTTTTGAATGGGGGCAATGGTTTTTGTTTTGCATACCTCCCAAGAAGTGTGTAGTGAGGAAGACATTGTCAAAGCCATTTTTGAAGAAAAAGACTAGAGTTGGTCAATGAAAGTAGTGTCCTGTATAGGATTACCAGAGCTTTCCACTGACCTGAGGGGCTGTTGAGTTTAAATAACTCAGGATCCTAGAAGGTTAGAGACTGTCCAGGCTTATTTCATTCTACAGATGAGGAAATTGAGGCTAAGATGTCATTCAGTGTCATAGAATGTAAGACCTGGAAGTGACCTTAGAGATTATCCAGTTCAATTCCTTCATTCGACAGATGAGGAAACTGAGACCTGGAGAGGTCACAATTTAACCAAGGTCTTAGTCAAGGTGCACCTCAGTTCTAATCCCTCAGATTGATGAGTGAAGCCTTGAACATTGAAAGAGGAGCTCCAGTACTGTTGCTTTGTTCACAAATGATTGAGTTTATTGAATGATAGTAGTTTTCACCTTGGAGAACACCTGGAGGGTCTGGTAGAAAGAGAAATAATAATTAATAATAATAATAATGACAATTATTACAAATAAGGATGATCATACTATAGCTCATATCTCTATAATTTTGAGATTTCACAAGAACCTAAATTTAGAATTGGGATGTACCTTAGAGATTAACCAGTCTTCCTTCCTCCCTAATTGTATAGATGAGGAAACTGAGGCTCAGGGTGAAAAAGAGTCTTGCTAATAAGTTTTAGATCTGGATGTGAAACCAAATTCCCAAATCAAGATATGAAACAAATTTCAATTCAAATCTGTGTCTTGAGTATGGAGCAAGAAGGCACATGTATATGCATATAAGTGAACAAGAATATATAAATAAACATACATGTGTGAATATATATATATGCATATATAAATGTTGGTTTTTAAAGTAGAATGTAAGCTCCTTGATGGCAGGCTCTGTATTGTTTTTTCTTTCTGTCCAATACAGACCCAATTCTGAACATATAGTAGGTTCTCAGTAAACAGTTGCTTGTTTATGGTTTGATCTTAGAAAATTCCCAGAATATCTCATTTAGTAATGTCTCCCTGGTCCCCCACTTCCAAGGCTGAACAATGCAGAAGGCTTGGTCATTAGCAGAGGATGGCATGTCAGCAGCCTCTGCTGACATTCCTGGCCATCCTTGGCAAACATCGCCCACTTCACCAGGCCTGGCTCCACTGACTCACTTCCCAGCCTCCTCCACTGGCTGCCCCCTTTGTGCCCATGAGGCTGCTTTCTAGGCTGAGAAGGAATGTGCTTTTGTAGATTACTTGCTTCGAAGTAATTACTTTGAGTTTTGGGATTCAGGAAATTTCCCCTTTTCCCAAAATAAAAAAAAAATTATTGTTATGAGATGACCTTTAAGGAGGAGGGGCCACAAGAAGATCAGTCATAGTTAATGTGGTGGTGCTTAAAGAAAGTTAGGGATCCTATAATGTAAAGATGAGGATGAAGTGCATTCCAGGTATAGGATTTGACCAGTCCATAGTCAATGAGATGGGCAGTGGTGGGATTGGGGTGAGGGGTGTCATATGTGTAATAGAAAGGCCAGTTTATCTGGCCTTTAGAGTGCAAATGGCAGTTCCTCTTTTTAAAATAGGTGTCCTTGGAATGGTGTTTCATCCTGAAAAGTCATTGCCCTACTCAGGCTGGTGACAAGCCTTCTAAATTTAACTTGGCAGGCACTCAGACAATAGGCACACCATATGCCATCAGCTTTCCTAGCTGGGTAGAACCTGTCTTCTAAAGATTTTGTGAATCTCTCTGTCATTAGGGAACATTCTGATGGGCAATTTGAGGCAAAGTCCCCTTACTGTTGATGCCTACTACAAAGGTCGGAAAAGCTTTGGGGAATCATTCAAAAGTCACTTGGCAAAATGGCAGCACTGTTTTGAAGTAAGTGAGGAAAAGCTGTGGCACATGTGAGGCCTCCCTTTGTGGAGGCATTGGTCCCAGATTCCAGGGTGGCCAAACAGAGAAGCCGTTAATCTCTCTGTTCTCAGACTGTACAAACACATGAGCTTCTATGAAACTCAACTCCAGGATGATAAATAGCACCACAACACAAATCCCTCTCTATGACAAAAAATGTATCCTAAACCCCAGTTGATGGTCGACTTGGGTTATTTCAAACTAGACCAGACATGACCCAATTGCAGAATGAGAATAGAATTCAGGCCATTCCTTGGCATTTGTGGAGATGAAGGCTTTAAATAAAAGTTCCTATTTTCTCACTCTTTTCTGAGATGTAGTATAGAGAGTCCTGTGGAAAGCCAGCTTCAAAATGGAACTGGTGAAATTCCAAGTCGCTTTGCAGTAGTGGTGTTTCATTCCAGTCTCTTATTTCTGAGTCACAACAAAAATTTTGGCCCTCATGTCTGCCATAGACTTCCTTTGAGAACAAATTGATTATCTCATCAAGGGAAGCAGAGGATATATGTCTATCTTGAAATGTGTTCTCATCTCTCTCTTCCCCACTCCCATATCTACATAATGTAGAAAATCTAGAATGCTAAGAAAGACTGGTTACCTTTAAACAAAGGAGGAAAATTAGAAACAGTTCCATTCTTCATCCACCACCCACCCCGCCCCCCCAGCTCCAGCTAGCCAGTAATTGGGACACTTGTGAATCATCAGAGATCCACTTTGTAAGCTTGCAGATGTCATGGCTCCATTGGAGTTTCTCAGGCTCCAGATGGCTAGAAAGCTCTGTAATCCTCCAGGGCAAGATGCAAGGGTAGGATAGGAGAGAAAAGATTGGGGGAAGGGGAGGAGTTCCTTTTGTTTTTCCTTAGATAATGGAGAAGTGTAGAGGAAGAGAGCATGGTGCCAATGGAGCCTCCCTCCCCATTATACCAGTCTCCAGTGTGTGGAAGCAAGCATGCCTCTGGACTTCCCAGGAGAATTAATTGTTTACTCTTATCTTCTATATGTAGGTAGACATATGTGTGTTTCTATCAACCTCACAGTAGGAAATAACAAGGGATCGTGATCAGCTTATCTTAGAATAAATTATCTCTGCCTCATCTGGAATAAGCAAATAACCTGGGTTTTCTATTCTGGAACACAAGGTAACCCAAGTGCTTGGCATTTTGTTGGGTTTTCCCCATTCTGGGTGAAATCTCCTAATTGTCTATTCACACAGAGGCTGTTGGGCAACATTCAAATGGGCAGATGAATCAAAGGGCTTGTTCATGTAGCTTTGGGATTCAAGAACACCTACATCGTCATGGAGTTGCCAATTTCTCCTGATGGGGGCAGGTAGGTTGGGAGTACCCTTCTTGGAGATTTTCAAGGCTACACTTTTAGAACTCAGTCCAGTCTTTGGAAATTTTTGCCTTCCATTCATTTGATTAGACTTTTTCTCTGGAATATTTTTTACTGTTTGTAAAAGATTTCCAGTTTTAAATGAGATGTCGGTGTCTCCCTAAGTTCTTAGTAAGATCCTTGAGGGCAGGGACTGTTTTAATTTATCTTTATATCTGCAAGGGTTAGTATAATTCTTTTCATACAGTGGTGTTTCATTAATGTTTGTTGACTGCTTGATAATTCCCAAACATGTATTTAGCCACCTATGGTGTACAAAGCACTATGCTAGGGGCCAGGAATATGAAGAAAAAATGAAGTAAATGAAGTAGCTACTATCTTCAGGTTGCCATTCTCCTCGGGGAAAGGCCAAATATACATTGAGTGAAGCACAGCAATGTTTTGGTTTTTTGGCGGGATAAGAAAGCAAATCTGTTATTTATAAGAAACACACCTAGAGGGGTGGCTAGGTGGCGCAGTGGATACAGCACTGGCCCTGGAGTCAGGAGTACCTAAGTTCAAATCCGGCCTCAGACACTTAATAATTACCTAGCTGTGTGGCCTTGGGCAAGCCACTTAACCCCATTGCCTTGCAAAAACCAAAAAAAAAAAAAACCACACCTAGAAGTAATAATATACAGAATAAAATTAAGAAGTGAAACACAATTTACTATGCATCAAGTAGATCTCAAAAAATCAATAGTTACAATCATGCTCAATGAAACCCAAAACAAAAATTCACAACATATAAAGAGGTAAACAAGGAAACATTTCACTGAAGGAAACCAGAGACAATAATCCAACATCATTATTACGCTCATACGCTCATACGCTCAAGACTCTCAGTTCTATGCACAGCAATTGCAATGGGAGTGGATTTCTTAAAACTGGGGCCATGAGGGAAAACCTTTCATAGGATGTAACACTGGATTTGGACCAAATCTAGGGAATCCTATAAGGAGAGAGTAGGGTCTGAATACTCAACTTCACCCATGTGAGCACAAGATGGAACCCAGTAGAACGGGTTGGCACTTTGGGATATAATGGAAAGGACAGGAAAAAAGTCAGGCAGGATAGATGGGAGATTGATATGGAGCACTCCAGATGCCACTGAGGATTTGGTAGCTTTATTATTCAAGTCATTTCAGCCTAAGTTTATCCTGCATCTCTGATGAAGCAAGTGCCAGATCTGCAAAGAGAAAAATGAAAATAATTCCCCTCCAAAAACTTGTATTTGAAGGGATAACACATTCATAGAGAAGGAAATATGCTTCTTGTTGAATTGTTTCAATCCTGACTCTTCACGATGTAAAACTACTGAGGTGGTTTGCTATGCCTTCTCCAACTAATTTTACAGATGAAGATATTGAGTCAGGCAGAGATAAGGGACTTAACTAGGGTCACATAGCTAACAGGTATCTGAGGCCAGGTGAGTCTGCCTAATTCCTAGTCCAGTACTCTATGCTCTGTACCACCTCACTGCTCCCCAAGGAAATACACAATTTGTATGTGTTGGACAGAATTATAAGCAGGGAAAATAAACAAATATACAAAATTTACAAGCTTCAATGGGGGGAGGGGGAGGTCATATCTGGGTCTTCCCTGGCAGGAAATGTTCACTGTGCATAAAGGAAAGTTAGGTTAAGATATCTGAAAGCTAGTCACCTGGGCAGGTTTTAACAAGAGATCCCCCTATAATAGCCTGGAAGAGTAGGAGACTGAACTCTCCATTATCTTTTACTCACCCCACTTCAAAGAGAAAAGCCTTCAGAGAATCTTTTAGAAACACTTGAACATTTCAGAGTGATCTCATTGGTTGAGAATCATAGAGGGTATGCTCCAAAGATCCATGACTCCCATCAATTAATACAATCCAATCTTACAAGTGTTCTTTGAGTGCCTACAATGATGGATGTATTTCTCTAGAGACAGAGGGGACCTCAGAAGTCAGCTAGGTCAATTCTGCTCTTACTTTATAGCTGAAGAAACTTAAAGAACCAGGGATATGTGAGTTGCTCAAGGTTATATCACATCAGAGGCAGAATTTGAACTATGGCTGTCCAACTCTTGTTCTATAGTTTCTATGTATTATGCTCCCACCACTATGTACAATGGGTGGAGTCAGATAGTAACTGAAATAGAATCTTCTAGTTTATCAGGTTGAAATCAAGAATGGTTATCAATTGGAAAAACACAATGATCTAAAGCAAAGCTTGGGAAATACTTTTATTTGCCAAATGTTTCTGTATTAATGGTTTGTACAGGGCAGGCAGACAGAGTTATAAAGATGAATAAGATAAAGACCCTAGCCTTGAAGCTGAAGAATTCCCCACCTAGGAGTGAGAGCCTTGAGGGATGGTGAATGCCCAATCATTGGAGATCTCTCCTAGAAGCAGAGACTGGACAACTAACTGCTTGTTGTATGGTTTGAATTGGGCAGTCTGTGAGGTTCACTCCTCAAAGTCTGTGTTTCTGTGAACTCTTCTAGAGATAAAATGGAAGATGCAGAAAGAGGAGAGAAATATCTCCTTGGACTGGTCTGATTGGAAGATGGAACCCTTGAGCTGGACTTTGGAGATAAATCCTTCTTTTATGATGGAGAATACCTAGCTTTATAAGCAGAGATCCAAGACAATCTCAAGAGTTCCTCAGTAAAAGATAAGGGAGTTTTAGCTCCATGGACCAAATAAAGATTTGAAATGTAGGCATTTCCTTTCCATAGAAAGTACCAAGGATTAGGTGACTGTCTAATCCAAACTGGCTTTCATCTTTGAACCAACTATACTGGAAGAGAAAAGCTGACCCTCAATATGGGTTTAGATTGTAGAGGATGAGTTGTGAGCATCCCAACGCCAAACTGGTCATGCTAAAAGTGTGAACCTGAACCTATGAACCCCACTTCTCCCCAGGCAGAATTGGCTCTAGTCAAAGGGCTCTGCTATTTAAAGCCTATAGGGAGATGGAAAGGAAAGAGAGGAAAAGATTCACTGCCCCACCTGTGACCTCATTAAGAAAGAAGCTGGACGGAAATTGGGTTTTTCCCAAGAAAGGCAATCTTTCATATAGGCAGTTAGAAGTTCCCTGGGGCTTCTTGCAATTTGTGCTAAGAATTCTAGGTAGAGAGAAATTTAGGTGAGGTAAAAAAACCAAAGAAATCACAATAAAAATCAATTGAAAAATAAAATTCTAAATGTCATTTCCAGTGGTTTTCAGACAATATCACTTCTGGCTGAGCAGGATTAATTGGGGCAGGCAAGAAATCATCCTTCTTCTGCATTGCTTACAACATCAGACTTTGAGGCCTGTCATTTCTTTCTTTGAAATGGCTTTTCAATTGACTCTAGCCTCTTAGCTGAATACTAAATGGGGGAGTGTGCACAAATCATAGTGTCTGAGACTCTATTAGTATGTTTATTTTTTCTCTAGTTAACTAAGGGGATACATTTCAAAGGAAAGCCTTTTAATAAAAAAAAAATCTAGAAAGAAAGTTTGCATGGAAGCATCCCTCCCTGAGGGCTTTCTCTCTCTCAAATAGAGATCACCCCCCATAAAAAGATCATCTATGAGGGGTCCATATATCAAGAATACCAAAGGACAGAGAAAGGAACTTATATCTCCCAACCCAACAGGACCACCAGTGCCTTTTGCTGATGTTCACTGGCTTTTCTCCACTGATAACGTGGTCTCTTGGTTCTCTTGGCTCCAGGTTTTACTGGCTAGAAACTCTCTCCCATAAGGGTTGACTCTTTTTTACCCAAAGCTACCATATCCTTGCAGCAAAAGTAAAAAAGACCTTTGGGTCTGCATTGGAGGTACAGGTTTGAGGTTCCTAGAATGTAGCCTCCAGATGACCCCTCAAGGCCAGTGGGCCCAAACCTTCAGGTTGTGGTGGAGAGAGATAAAGGGATTTTCCCTACAGTAGACTATAACTAGTTGGCATCTGAGGCATGATCTGAACTCAACTCTTCTTGACCCCTGAGTTCCAGAGCAACTCATTGGAATTTAGGTGTTCCCAAGATCCAGTTTTCTTTGGAAATGAATCTGATCTAGAAGAAAAACCTAAATTTTTTAAATTAATGAAATGTATTTATTTAAATTAATTTAATTCAATTAACTAATTAATTAATAATGAGTTACAATTTTTCCCCTAATCTCACTTTCCCGCTCTACCACCACAGCAAAAGTCTGTTAGTCTTTCCATTGTTTCCATGGTATACATTGATCTCAGTTGAATATGATGAGAGAGAAATCCTATCCTTAAGGAAGAAAAATAAAGTATAAGAGAGAGCAAAACTGAATGAAAAGATAATTTTTTTTTTTAAATTAAAGGTAGTCTTTGGTTTTTGTTCAAACTCCACAATGAAGAAAGCCTAAATTAAAGAGGCACGGCCATTGTATTCTGCCTATTTAGCCCAAACTTTCCCCAGTGACAGTAAAACACTTTGTTTTCTCCCAAGAATCTCTCTCTTTTATTTCATTCTTGTTCTTCACCAGTTTATTCCATATATCTCAATATATTACATCAGTTTTCCCAGGGTGTCCTACCACTTCCTGATTCATGATTCAGAACACCCATTGACTCCCTATTACTTACAGTCAGGTCAGACCTGTGTTTGGCTTTTGAGATTCATTCTCTCCAGTTTACCTAGACAATTTTCTTTTCTTTACTGCCTCTTTCCTGGCTTTATCTTTCCCTCATTTGTGAGGACCTCAAGAGCATGGACTCTCTTTTCGTATTTCTTTGTATTCTCAGTTCTAAGTATAGAGTGGCACAATTGTTCAGTTTGTTACATCTGTGACCCCATTTGGGGTTTTCTTGACAAAGATATTAGTGTGGTTTGCTATTTCCTTCTCCAGCTCATTTGACAGATGAGGCAACAGAGGGTTAAATGACTTGACCAGGGGGACACAGCCAGTAAGTATCTGAGTCTGGATTTGAACTCAGGTCTTCCTGGCCTATCTACATATAATTTTTTAAATTATCATTATTATCAGAATAAAGAAATCAGAACTGAAAATGCTTCAAAACACTAATTATTGTGTTTAGTTCCAAAGACTCAATCCCAGAAGACACATTCCTGTTTCTTTACAGAATGGGAGTCTGTGGATATGGAACCATATATAAAACATCTGACTTTTTGATATATTGATGCCTTTTTTATGAAATTTCATTTTCTTGCCCTCATTTAAGCATTTAATTTTGAGAGCCTGCTTCCTAGGATGGTGGACAGAGAAGAATATAAGGGGGAGGGAGAGAACCAAAGATGTTGATGCAAATTTATTTTTAAAAATGAAAATTACTTTGTCAGTAATGGGTCACTCACTCCCCTACCACTGGACAATTTGGAATGTCCCAGCTCTGCAGAGCAGACTGCTGCCAGGGTTTGCTTAGAGACACCTGAGCGGAGCATTTCCTAGGCTGATCCAGCAGGCATCCCCCACCCCCGAGCTGGCTGAGCGTTTCTGCTGGGGAATCGCATTTTTCTAGCTTTTTAAGAACGTTCCCTCCTCCCCCACTTCCCTAGATTTCCATTAGCCTAGATTGCTATGCTTCCTGTGCAGAAATATTAACACTTGCCCAGTTACTGCAGTCACAAGAGAATTGCAGCCCGAAAGGAGGTCAGGATGGCAAGCTTTGAGATCAGCCAATGAGACTTTGTGTCTTTCTTTGTGTATCTCATTCCTTTCATGGTTATTCTGGGAAAGTACATATGACAGAAGAAAGAAAAACCTATGTGCTGTACAGGGGTGGATGTACAGGTGCCGGAATTTACAGCTAGAGGGGACTGCAAAATGGAATGCATTCTTGTCCCCTCCTTTTGCAGATGAAGAAACTGAGGCCCAGAAAGGAGTGATTAGTGTAAAGACACCAGGGGACATGGCAGAACCAGGATAGGATCCAAGTCCCTCCTGAACTGCTTCTACTTACTGTGTATCAGTGTAGACCTACTATGGGTGGTATCTTTGACTTAAACTTTGAGAGGCTTACATTCTATTGGACAAAACCACAGGGACTTGAAATGGCCTGAGGCACACATTCCATACTGGAAGGGATAGACCTCAGAGGCCACAGCTCCAAGTGCCTTGGATTTTACAGACGAGTGATTTAATCTTCCCTGTAGGAAATGAGAGAACACGGAAAATCCTTTGAATCTAGAGCCAGTTCTTTGGAGATGTATGGGGAGGTCCAAAGTTTTCTGCCTTAACGACTGAAAAAGGCACTAGGATCTTTGGGGTCCCCCTATAGTATAAGGAAAGTTGTGCAGGCATAAGATGGACTAAAGCCAATCTACTAAGAGAAAGCCATCCTTGCTCCCTTGTTCTATTTCCCAATTTCCATGGGAATGCTAGAGGAAGGTGGAAAATGAGATCCATAAACCAAATAGCATGGATGGTCCCTACTTTGTGCTAAGTTCCTGAAGTGCCAGGGCTATGGTTCTCATTTCTCTGCTCTCTCTTGGAGGTGGGAATTGGGAAATGGTCCAGAAATCTGCCTTCCTATAGTCTTTTCCATAGACTGGCACAGAGATTTCGGTTGATAAGGAAATTGTCATTCATTATATAGATGAAGGAACATGGGACTTGCTTGTCACCTAGCTAGAAAGTATCCTGGGCAAGACTTGAACCTATCCTTCCTGACTGGGGTCCTCAATTTCATCCACTCTGGGCTTGGGGGATGGGTTAAAGGGGGGAGGGTATTTCACTTCTTCAGGATGTGAAATATGGTACACCCTTTCAGTTGAGGTAACACTATCAATTAGTTTTTATGTGATACTTTGACTTTGTTTTAAGAGACCTCCCACAAAGTGGGATTATTCTGTGCATGTCTGTGATGAATAAACAAAACATATCAGTGAAGCACATCCTTGGAATCAGCATCGGACTTCTTTATTCCTCTTTTTCATTGTACGATGGGAAAGCACCTGAAATAGGGACCTGAATATCTGTTTGTAATTTGTTCTAATCTGTAGCCTTAAATCACTTAGCTCCCCCCACCCAAAAAAAACCCCTCTCAGTAGGACTCTCAATGGCCATAAGTGTACAGTGTGTAGTTGAACCAGAAGGTCCTCCTTTCTTTCCTTCCCAATATCTAGGATCCTGGGACTTTAAATTCATGTTTAGAAATCATTGCCGTACGTGGAATAGGATGTCCTATGTCTGTGGCTCTCTTAAGTTTTGAATAGGACCATTTTACAAAGACTTTCCCCCTGAAGAAGGGAGTATTAGTATTAATGATTCCCACTTTGCAGGTGGGGTAGCTGAGAGAATTTGAGGCACTTGGCCAGGATTCCAACCCCAGACGCTTACTCATTGTGTGAACCTGGACAAGTCATTTAGCCCTGTCTGCCTCAGTTTCTTCATCTATCAAATGAGCTGGAGAAAGAAATGGCAAATCACTCCGTATCTTTGCCTAGGAAACCCTAAAAGGGATCACAAAGTGTCTATCACAACTAAAAAAAGTCCAATTAACACAATAATTTTATCACATAATAATCATTTGTATTATACATAGTCCACAATAATACATAAAATATTTATTATTTATGATAATATTAATAAACTAGCATTTAGCTACATACCTGAACTGTACCCTGTTCTGAGATTATTAAGACAAAAATAA
The DNA here is from genome assembly GCF_037893015.1 of Macrotis lagotis. Classification (NCBI taxonomy): domain Eukaryota; kingdom Metazoa; phylum Chordata; class Mammalia; order Peramelemorphia; family Peramelidae; genus Macrotis; species Macrotis lagotis. Next base: position 267,228,812 of record NC_133662.1, on the reverse strand, counting down.
GACAGTCTCTGACCTTAGGGAGTTACATTTGATATTATGTGTGTGTGTAAAGGAGTCAGAAGTGGCTCACAAGTCCAAGGACCTGGGTTCGAATTCTAGTTCTTTAAAAAAATTATTTCAGTAAATATTTTTCAATTATTACATGTAATTTTTTAAAATTTTGAGTTCCAAATTTTCTCCCACATCTCATGAAGGCAATCACTCTGACATAGCTGTACATGTGCAATCACAAAAAACATATTTCCATTTTAACTATGTTGCAAAAGAGAGTACAGAGTAGAAAGCAACAATACTACAGGAGAAATAAAGAATTTGAAAAAAAGTTTGCCTCAAATAGCATTCAAAGTTCTTCTGCTCTCTGGAGGTGAATCAAATTTTTCCTTACAAATCTTTCAGAATTTTCATAAATTATTGTACTGCTGAGAACACCTAAGGCATTCCCAGTTCCTTATCCTACAGTATTGCTGTTGCTGTGTTTTCTGGTCTGCTCACTTCACTTTGCATAAGAGCGTGTACATCTTTCCAGGTTTTTCTGAAAGCATTCCTCTTTGCTATTTACCACTGCACACTAGTATTCCATCACAATCATATACCATAGCATTTCCCAGTGGATGGGCATCCCTTCAATTTCCCATTCTTTACCACCTGTAAAGAGCTCTAGAAAAATTTCTGTACATGTGGGTCCTTTTCTTTTTTTCCTTCATCTCTGGGATAAAGACCTAGTAGCAATTTTTCTGGCTTAAAAATATGCAGTTTTGTAGCCTTTTGAGTAGAGTTCCAAATTGTTCTCTAGAATGGTGGGACCAGTTCACAACTCTACCAGCCATGCATTAGTATCCAATTTTTCCACATCCACTACTGCATTTTTCATTTTCCTATTTATCATGGTAGCCAATCTGATGGAAGAAGTGGTAGCTCAGAGTTGTCCAATCCTTGTTCTGCCACTTAACCACCTGGGTATCTTAGGCAAGTTTTTTCCTTTCCCTGTACCTCTGTTTCCTTATCTTCAGAATTAAGGCACTGGACTAGATGGTCTTTTCCAATGTCCTTCCATTTCTTTGCCTCTAATTACTATGACACAAAGAATCAGAACATGTATTGACATCATAATTTGAGTTCCTCAAGGGCAGAGATTATCTCACTTATATCATAAAATCCCTGCTTTGGACTTGGTGTCTAATAAATGCTAGTTTCTTGTTTGATCTGAAAGGAGTTCCAACAATTTGCTAACCACCTGCCAGCCCAGAGGAAGGATGATTGATGGAGCTGGGTTAGCATGACTTCTGATGAAGTAAGAGCATTTGGAGATATTTTGGCTTCTCCTGTTATATCATGTTCTCTCCCTGGTGATTTACTATGGAATACATTTTGCATAAAAATAGATGCTTTCTAATTCCTCCCCTCAAGTTAGTTTATGATAGCTTTTCCCCAGCAACAAGTCATAAATCAGACATTAGGTATTTGCTTAATAGTCAAGGCAGGAAAGTAGGGAGGATTGTGAGGGCTGTAGGGAAAGGTTGGCTCTGGAGTACGAAGACTGACTTTGGTCAGAGGGAGGATCCTTGACCTGGAGCTGGAAGGTACCTCAGAGGTCTCTAATCTACCTCTTGCATTTTACATATAAGGAAACAGAAGCAGGGAAGTAAAGTAATGTGGCCAAAGTCCCTCTCGAAGCAGATGGAAGGACTAAGATTCCAAGGAAAATGATCTGACCCAAAATCTAGTAGCTTTCTCATTGCAACAAGTCATTTGCTACAGGTGTGATTTTGAACAAAACACATGCCTTCTCTCTTGTCAGCAGTCTCTGTTGTAAATTTATGAGGTTAAACCAGTTAGTTCTACAGTCCTTGCCAGGGTCTGAAGATCTTTGATTTTAAGTCAGTTCCCTGTGACAGAACTCAGTTTCCTAATATGGGAATTGAGGGGATTGATCTAGATAGATGGCTTCTGAGGTCCCAGCTCCAGAGTTAGGATCCCATGAATTCCCTTCATTTTGAGCACCAAGATGACATTGTTACCCTCAATCTTAAAAGCTTAACATTCATTCTCTTAATCAGACATTTCTCTATAATTCTAAAATCTCTCAGATTTTCAGTGACTTCAAAATGCTTAAAGCTAAAGCCTTACATTGAGATATTCTGTTAAATTCCCCCCCTTGATTCTGACAAATAGGAAATTAATTTTGACTGGAAGCAAGCCATTGATCACACTGTTATTCCTCATAATAGCAAAGATTTCTGAAAACTTTGGTGACATATCCACAATACAGTGAATGCTATATAGGTGCCTAGAAGGTAAATGCTTAGTAAGTCTTTGTTAATTTTTGCTAGGGATATTGGGGATATGAAATGAATGAATGAATGAACAAATGAATAGGTAAAAAGTTCTTGGCCTCAAGGATTTTCTGGTCTTCTGGGGATGCTGGTAGAAATATGGTTACAGCAGAGTCCATGCACATTAGCTGGAGAAGAGCCCTTTCCAAAATGGGTAGAAGGCCAAGCTTATCTACTATTTCTAGAAGCCCTCAGTGAATGGGCAATTGAGTGGTCAAGGGAAAAGCTCTCCAGCCTAGACAGTCTCAGGTTCAGTTGCTGTCTTTGGGCAAGTAATTTAACTTCTCTGGACTTTAATTAAGGAAAGGACCATAATCCAACTTGACTTGCTGGCCTCAAATTATTTGTGGGGGGGATGGGATGGGGGGGATGATGAATAAAGTTGCTAATGGCCCAAATGTGGAGAATTAAAGAATCAGGATCCTTACATTTGGACTGGCTCCCAAAAATGACCCTAGTTGAAAAATCCATAAGAGGGAGGAATCAATGTAAAGCTCTACTTAGGTCCAAAAATTAGCAGCATACATTTGGACTAGACTTAAAGAGTTTTATTTGACTTCAAACTATTAGGCCTCAGACTTAGATTGACAGCTGCACCCTTGCTGCACTGTCTTTCAGAGAATGGAATTTCTTTGAGGGCACTGTTCATTTTATTTTTTTCTCTTTGCATCCCAAGACTTAGAATAGTGGCTGATGCATTGGAGTCACTTAACAGTTGCTTGAGAATCACCAAATTGAGTAACCACATCAGAACTGGGTACCATATTGAAAGAAAGACATTGGCCCAAAACATAAAGAAAGAACAAATGTGAATGCCTCCTGAAGAGAGTGACCTAGGTGGGGAGGGGCGTCCCAAGGGAAAACTGGAGAGCCATGCAGTAAATGGTTCTGAATCTGGAGCCAAAGTGTCCACTGCTGCTTTGTGACCTGAGAAGAGCTTAGGCCTTGGCTTCCTTCTTATAAAGTAGATGAGGTGATCACTAAGATCCTTTCCTGCTTTTTTTTTAAATTTAAGGCAATAGTGTTAGGTGACTTACCCAAGGTCACACAGCTAGGCAGTTATCATGTGTCTGAGGTCAGATTTGAACTCAGGTCCTCCTGACTCTAGAGCCGGTGCTCTCTCCACTGCACCACCTCGCTGTCCCTCTTTCCTGCTTTAAACCTAATCTTTTTCTAACTGGGATTCTTAGGAGAAGTGAAAAAAGGATCAGGAAGAACTGATCCTGCCTTGGATACCTACTCTCTGTGTGGTCATAGGGAAGTCACTTGAACCCCAGTGCCGCCAGACAATTCTCTAAGACTCTTGAAGTAAAGGTCTTTCAAATCCTGAGTTTCCCCATATAAGCGGAATCACAGATCAGGTCCTAAGTCTTTCCTGCTCTGGTTCCCAAGGAGACCACTGAGAGGATGGGGGTGGTAGCGAATGGGGGTACATGGAGTTTAGTCTGGAGAAAAGACACCTGAGGGAATCTAGCAGGGGGACTCATGCTCCAGAAGGGCAAGCCAAGCTGTCCCTTGTACTTCCAGAGGGCACAACTGGGAACGGTTACTGGAAGGCTGAACAAAAAGAAGAGCTTCCTAATGAGTTTTCCATTCCTGGAAGTATTCAAGTCAACATGGGTCTTCTCAGATATCATGGTTTTTGGTTTTGGGGGCTGCATGGGGTGAATCACCTCTGAGACTCCAGATCTTAGAAAATGAGACAGATCCCGAACTGTCTAATTTTGGGTCAGAACCAACCCAGCAAAGTACTTGGAAAACTTGAGAGTTATAATTTTTAGTTTAGCTAAAATTAGTTGTAATTGTGAACTGTTAGCACCTTCATTGGATCAGCCAGTCCATGTCGTAACCCCTGTCTCCTAAGACTGCAGTTAGTACTGGCCAGAGTTACCACTAGCAAGGAGAGTTTCACTTGCCCAGGGGGCCTACAGTGAATAAATTTCTGCAGAAGGACTTGGCTCATCTATCACAGGGCCAGGTTTTTAATCTACTATACAGAATCGCCTCTCTAAATATTAGAAATTTCAGAACCAAAGCTGGAAGTGACCCTCGACGGCATCACGTCCAACCCTCTGATTTTATAGTTTAGAACCTGGAGTGATTTGCCCAAGATCACAGGGGTAGGATTTGAACCTGGACCTTTTAGAATAACTACATTATTCATTTCTCTCTACTGTTTTTCTCCCTGGTTCCATCTCTTCAATGTCTACTGATGCTGCTCCAGCTGCCTTCCTTTTTTACTCTTTATTCCCCCCTCCCTTTCATCACCAATGTACCTTGGTAATTCATTCTTGACACCCCTAAGTGATTAAAGGGTTTAAGTCTCAGGAGCTAATTGTAAATCAATATAGACCAGGCACTGCATAGCTTCTGATGAAGAAGAGAGCAAAGAAAATGATTAACCTTCTGGAAAATGGGATATAATTAGACAGGGTCCTAGAGAAATGATTAAGAAATGAATGTCTGAATGTCTCCCTCCAAATATATAGACTGGGATTTTTTTAAATGAAGGTGTTAACTTTGGCTCATCTCTGGTGAGCATCCAAAGTTAGGACAGGAGATATATTTATGATGGGAGGCATTTGGGTGAGGGTAGTGCTTTCTGTCTACCATGTTTTCTATATATATTCTCTCCCAGAATCTTGCTTATTTCTGTATTCAGGAAATCAGCTGGATGGTCATTTTCTCACACTCATAGGTTCAGTTTGGATCAAGTTCTTCTTTTTGTAATATTTGCTGTGCTTGAGTAAAGACTGAATTTCAAACAATGCTTAGACATCTGGCATACAGGAATGGCTTTTTGCACCTTCCTGGGCAATGGGCAGTGACTCAGTGATAGGGAAGAGGTGCCTTGTGATTGATACAGATTTTGTTTGGAGACTAGGGACATTTGCTTGCAGAAACCCTCTTTGAATCAAGGCAAGTGAAGAAAGGTGAAAGGTACAATTCACTCACATAAAACTTCAAGTTGTTGAAAAGGTGTGGATCTAAATTGATGGATCAAATTTCCTCACCTGGGAGTTCCCTAGTTCAATGACATCACAGATGTGGTGCCTATTTTCTGTGCTGAAATTGAGCCTAACTGGCCTTTGGTTTCTCACACCTGACCACCCAAGCAGTCGCCATTTCTTTTTGCTGACTGGCTCCATACCAAAAATCGTCTCCATTTTTTTTCTTTTAATATAATCCTTTTAATAATTGGGTTTGGGGTTTTTTTTTTAGTTTTTTTTTTTTGCAAGGCAATGGGGTTAAGTGGCTTGCCCAAGGCCACACAGCTAGGTCATTACTAAAGGTCTGAGGTTGGATTTGAACTCAGGTACTCCTGACTCCAGGGCCAGTATTCTATCCACTGCACCACGTAGCCACCCCACACCACCTAGCCACCCCAATCCTCTCCGTTTTCAGCTACTCCACTTGAAATCCTGGGTTTCCTTTAAAACTCAGTTCCCATCCTATCTTCTGCATGAAGTCTTTCCCAATTTCCACCCTCATCATCCCCACCGCATTTCATAGTATCTGTCTTTAGCTCCATATTCTTGTATGCATGTCTGTGTGTATGAATACACATACATATTTTATAATATATTTGTTCAAATATTTATCTCCAAAATAATTGTAACTATATGAACACATATCAAGAAACATAAAACATTATTTCCACTGTTTCTGTCTGTCTGTCTTTCTGTCTCTCCCTCTTTCCTCATATCCACATGCTGTCTCTCTCAACAGAAGAATGAGTTCCTTGAGGCAGGAGATTCTTTCATTTTTGTCTCTACCTTTCTAGCACAGCCACAGGGTCTGGTGCTTAATATTTGTTAACAGATTGATTCCAGGGTCTAGTATGTCCAGCTGTGTTCTAAATACCAGGATAAATAATATGCGTTTCTGTCTTCATGGAGCTGACATTGTGGTAGCATTGGGTAGGATGAGGGGGCAGAGCACACACGCCAATAACAATAGTAACTGATTTATTAATAAGCAATAATTAATAATTAAACTATTCTAGCTAATATTTGAATTGTACCTCAAGGTTTGCAAAGACCTTTACATAGATTATCTCATCTGACAATTTGTTACAAAAAAAATGCTTGGTAAGTGTACATTGGGTGGGAAGTAAGTGGAACATTTTATTAAGCACTTACTCTGGGCCAGCCACTTTGTGAAGCACTTGAATAATTATTATCTCATTTGATCCTCCCAATAATCCTAAGAGGTTGGAGCTATTACTTATATTCCCATATAGATGAGAAAACTGAAGCCGAATGAGAGTCCGGTAACTTGCCCTGGGTCATATAAGCCAGTGTCTAAATCTGGTTTAAGACCCAAGTCTTCCTGACTCCAGGTCCAACATATTATCCTCTGACCTGCCACCTACTCTGCTTCTGAGAAGGCAAGATGTTGGGTTGTCTTCTAGAAAGGGTTAAATAGACTTATTGTGTTTGACTCTGGAAGGTAGGCTCAGGCATAAAGGTGGGAGATGTAGGGAAGCAGCTTCTGCCTCAGTAAGATAGAGTCATCTGACCCGGCCATGGGTGGTTTGGAAGGTAGTGATGTCCCTCTCCAGCTTGAGAATTTTTCTAGTAAACTGATTTTGATAACTGACATAGTTGAATCCAAACTGGTATAGGAACAACATGCCATAAATGGAGTTGCAACTTGAAGACCAAAAGGAAAGGGAAGAAGTGATCACCTGGATGGACAAAGGTACTGTAGATAGCAATGCCAGACTTGGAGATCAGGGAGCCAAGGCTTCACTTCAGTCTTTTCTGCTGCTATTGGTCCTCAACTCTGGGGATTTTAAGTGACTGTCTTCCATTCTTTGACTACATAAGGAAAGAGAGGAGTGGATTAGATGACAAGGAATTCTCTCTTCTAATTGCTGTTCCTAGATTTGGGGGTGAGATTAAGAAAATGGATTAAATGAGATGATGTGTCAATAAGGCTCAAGAAATAAGTATTAGTTTGAGCTGGAAGTTAAAACTGATGATATGTAAGAAAAATATAACAAAAAATTCATTTGGGGAAAATGTGAAAGAAGAGTGGGATGGAGGAAAAGAAGAAAGAATGAGAGAGAAGAAAGAAAGGAAGAGGAGGAAGGAAGGAGGAAAAAGAGGAAAAAAGGAAGGAAGAGAGGAACTGAAACTCTTAGAAAACTTTCCTTCTCAAAGGATTTTATTAAGGTTTTGAGTTTCTCCTTGGGAAGTGATAAGGTGATAGAAGAAAGTCGCTAGGCTTTGCCTTTCTTAAGGGTATGCTGAATGCCCTAGATTGGATTTCAGGCCCAGTTGGCAGATTATGAACTGACGGGATCCCCAATTGATTCATCCATCTTCAGATATGTGCTCATTGCCGTGGTATTTCCTGAACAGCTGGGATCACTTAGCTTGGGAACAACCAGACCAAGGAAGTGGATTTTCCAATTGTACTTAAAAAAACAAAATAAAAACAAAACTGGGGGTGGGAGGAGAAGGTGAAATATTGTCCATCACATATTGATTGGGGGAAGGCAAACATGACTTTCATTAGTTATATTTCTGAGCAACACAAGGACCAAAGTCATAAATGGTATCTATTAATGTGGGAGTAAGGTCAGCTCTCAAAAGATTTTCATTTGGATTGAAGTTAAGCATAAGATCATCGATTTGGAGCTAGAAGGGACCTGTGAACTCATCGAGGCTACCCTCCCCCCCTTCACAAATGGAGATTTTGTCCAAGTTCATCTATATTGTCAAATGATAGAGTCAAATTCAGGCCCTCTCCCTTTAATTTTATGCAGACATCCAAATGTAGGCTATTTTTTTTGTCTGCTTAAAATCACAAGTAAATGATATATTTTGTTTGACCAAAGCCAATGGACATCATTTATAGATTTTATTTATTGTGCTTCCAATGCATCGGGGTTCTGGGACAGGTGCAGGGAGTACAGACAGGAAACAGTCCTGCTCTGGAGGAGTTTCTCTATTATACAAAGTTGTCTCTGGTAGCTGAAGAAGGTTTCCAAAATGACCTTCTTCCCATAGGATGAAGCACAGATGGGCCAAACTTTGAAGATTATTCAGGATTCTTAGAGGTAGAGGTGAGAGAGAGGGCATTCCCAGCTAAAGCTATGGACATGGGAAATGGAATGTGGTGTGTCCAAGGAGGTTGTTTGACCAGATTGGTGAAGGGGAGCAGTGTGCTTGCCAATGACCCAGCAACTTTGGGACAACCCTAGTCTCCCAAGTAATACCTTCTGATAGTATTTCAACCAAACTACTGAATAGCCTGCAGGAGCAGCCTTTGTCTTGCCCTGGGTATCAAAAAGGAAGGATGTGACTGAGCTTGTGTATGTTGAGTCTGATAGAGAAGCATCTCTTCCATGAGGCTTCAGAAGGCTTACCGCCTGGAAATCCTGTCACTAGGGTCTGAATCCTAATGGAAGACTTGAGTAAACAATGGGAAAAAAATGACTTTTATGATAGTCTCCTGTGACTTAAGGTCTTTGACAAGGAAAGATAATATTTCATTAATCACTCCTGGGAATTACTCTGTTTAGACTTAGAGCCATCCCACTCACTCCAGGATGGCTGGGCCTTGAGGGAAATGTTTGTTTTTGGTACAAAGACAGCAATGACATCCCCCTGTATGGGGGAATGTATGATTTTTGTCTATCATTTATGTCGGGCTCAACTAGAATTAGTCAAACAAGTCCAGGTGGCAAGGAGCATCATGTTCAATGGTGACCTCTGGGAAAGCAGCTCCATTTGAAAGCTTCTTTGTAAAAATAAGTGAATACAGGGTGGTTAGATGGTACCATAGATAGAGCACCTGACCTGGAGTTAGGAAGACTCTCCTTCCCGAGTTCAAATCTGGCTTCAGAAATTTACTAGCTGGGTGACTGTGGGCAAGTCATTCCACCTTTTTTTGCCTTAGTTTACTCATCTATAAAATAAGCTGGAGAAGAAAATGGCAAAGCACTCCAAGTGTCTCTGCCAAGAAAATCTCAAATGAGGTCAGGAAGAAACTCAACAACAGCAGAGTGAATAAATGATGAGAAGTTTTATTGAAGCTTAGGGTCCTAGGATTCTGGTTCTCAAGCTGGAAGGAGCCCTTTAAGCCATCAAATCGAGTTGACTCCTGAATTTTTGACCTGATTTTATCTTTACAGCACAATCATTTCTGGATCAACCCTGCCCTCCCTATTCCCACTCAAGGAAAATGCCTTCTAGCAAAGAAAAGCCCCTAAGCAAACCCAGGCTGCCCAGTGATCTCATCTTATCATACATCCAACATTCTGTACTCATATTCCCCATCACTCTGAAAGGAGTTGCAAAGCTTCCCTTTAAATTGGCCTCTCTGCTCTATCAGTATTTGGTATTCATAGGCTTGTCAGTTTAGTATATGTATTGCCAAAGTGAGCATTGACTTGTTGATTTAGAATTCGATGTCCAAACCTTCAGTTTTACAGATGAGGAAACTGAGGTCTTGAGAAGGGGAGTGATTTGTTCAGGATCTCATAGGAATTAAGTGGCTGAGTTGCGTTTCAAACAGACCCCTTCTGCCTCTTAATACAACCACTCTCACTCCTTCATGCTGAATTTTTCTATCTATATGTAAATTGAATTACAGATATGAAATGTTTCCCATAGATAAAATGAGACCAACAGTAGCACTGACTTCCCAGAGTTGTTGTAAGGGCAAAATGATCTATGATTTGTAAAACCTTATATAAAATGGAAAGCCTTATATAAATGCTAGCTATTATTATTATTCCTTGCAAATCAGAGAAGTATTCTAAACTTAATTCTGTTTTTTCATATTAAAAATGTTGAATTTATTTCAGAGACAAAAATATCACATTTAGAAATATAGCTATCTAATTCTTAATTCCATTTAACAAAGCATGTCCTTGTAGGTATTGTTCTAAGTGCTATGTATACTAAGTCAGAATTTTTAAAAAATGATCCTGCCTTCAGGATCTTTCCTTTTTCCTGGAGCGTAGTGAGCCATGTGAGCTTTGATCACATTGATATGGAGGCTTTTTCCAACCCATACAAAGTTGCCCACTCTTACCCATGTGTCCCCTAAATCTGTCACTTCTCATACTGGGAACCTTCCTTGGGTACGCTTGATATCTCGACAATGCCAATAGAGTTTATAGACTTGTTCACCAATAAATATATCACTTGACCAGCATTTAAGGGCTTACCGTGTTCCAGGGACAAGGCATCTAGAAAAATCAAGGAAATCACCCCATCTCAAGGAGTCTCTATTCTATTGGACTGAACAAAGGTACTCATGCATGTGTCCATCACGTAGTCCTGGGTTCAGAGGAATTCTGGGTGTAAATAATTGAGCATTCTAGTTGAGTTTCTTATAACAAATAGGTGTGACCTTTTATTCTATCTACCTGTTATGCTTGCTGCCCCCCCCCCCCCCGCGATGATAAAAGATCATGGAAGTAAAAATTCTTCGCTTTATTTCTTATAAGATTTGACATTTGTCTGAACTTCTGTAGATGAATGATCAACATTTTCCTAAATCCAATTGTTTTCTTGAGGCAGGGCTATGAAATAGTCTGATATGGCAGCTCCTCTTTTTGCTTTGTGAAAGGCTTGAATGAGAATCATTCAGTGGAGAATTGCTTCTTTGGTGATGAGACAATTTATCCTGGCCTGCTTGTTTGGTAATCCAATAAAAACTGCCGAGTGAAGGAGGACTTTGTATTTCCAGGATAAGACACTTCCATATGTGTGGGCCTTCTAGCAAAATGTGGATCAAAGGTCTGGTTAATTCAACAATGCTTATTAAGCGCCCACTAAATCCTCGACTCTGTCCTTGGTGCTAGTGATTAAAATGACAGGAGTGAAAGTTTCATATTCTCAGTGATGCAATTGTTTGTGTGTCTGTTTTGGGGGGGGGACTCAATCTATATGTAAATATATATATATATATATATATATATATATTTATATTACACATGTATATCAATCTATATATAAAAAGTCATAATGGATGGAGAGCTGGCCTGTAAGCCCAGAAGATCAGGGTTCAAATTTCTCAGGCATCTGCTGGTTGGCTGTGTGAAACTGGGCAGGACCCTTCCACAATTAACGCTCCCAGGCAATCATAAGTAGACTATAGTCTACAATTTGACTACAATTTTTTGATTGCAATTTGCAGAGAGGGTACCAACATGCATTGGTAAAGATTCTACTGGTAAAATCACAGGTCCTGTAGATATCCCTCTAAAGGAAATATAAATTTGTAGGACAGAAGGAAGAAAACACATATCTATGGGTAGCAAGAGCAGACACATGTAGGCCCTGGCACCTGAGTTGCAATTGGAAAGAAGCTAGGGATTCTATAAAATAAAGGACATCATTGACATTGTAGTATATAATAATGCTGGGTTCAAGTCTCATCTCTGACAGTTACTAGTTCTGTAACCTAGACAAGCCACTTAGTGTCTTAGCCTCAATTTTCTTGTCTGTAACTTGGAGATAATCACAAGTTTATTTTGAGGATAAAATTACATAGTTTATGGAAAAGGCTTTGGAAACCTTAAATTGCTATAAATGCTAGCTATTGCATAAGATGTTTTTCATGAGTTACTAAGGGAATCAGGAAGACTTGGGTGTAAGTCCTCCTTCTGATACTACTGTCCATTTGACCTTGGGCAAGTCATATAAATTTGCAGTGTCTGAGTCAGCTGGGTAAGTGCTCATATGAGGTCATTTTGTAGAGGTCATTTTCTCACTCACTCTCCTCCCCGAAGGAAGTCACCCCATGGTCAGACATCCCCAGTTCTTTTTTTTTTTTTAAGCTTTCACCATTCATTTTTTTAAAAAGATTTTGAGTACTACATTTTTCTCTCTCTCTCTCTCCCTTCCCTCCCCTGCCCCAAGACAGCAAGTAATCTGCAGGTAGAATCATGTTAGACATATTTCCATATTAAACTTGTTGTAAGACAAGAATTAGAACAAAAGGGAAAAAATCTGGAAAAGAAAAAACAAAAAGAAATCAAAGTGAAAATAGAATGCTTTGATCTGCATTCAGATCCCACATCCCTGGTTCTTAGAACAGTGATAGATAAGTGTTTCCCAATGTTTTGTTTTGTTTTGTGTTTTCATGTTCTCCATCAGATATCTCGGGAGGTTGTCTTTTCTCTGTTAGCCTGGCTGGTCTAGGATAACAGTCTCAGACTCGCCTCCACACTTTTTAAAAAAAATTTCTTTATTTATTTTGAATTTTACAATTTTTCCCTCAATCTCACTTCTCACCGCCCCCAACAAAAAGCAGTCTGATAGTCTTTCCATTGTTTCCATGATATACATTGATCTAATTTGAATGTGATGAGAGAGAAGTCATATCCTTAAAGGGGAAAAAAAATAAAGTATAAGAGATAGCAAAATTACATAATAATAACCTTTTTCCTTTTTAAATTGAAGGTTATAGTCTTTAGTCTTTGTTCAAACTCCACAATTCTTTCTCTGGATACAGATGGTGTTCTCCGTCGCAGATACCTTAAAATTGTCCTTGGCTGTTGCATGGATGGAATGAGCAAATCTGTGAAGGTTGATTATCACTCCCATGTTGCTGTTAGGGTTCTTCAAATTTAGTCAATGCTACAACAATGCAGTTAGGAAAATAAGATTCATTCAAACTGAATAGTCATTTATTTTACACAAATTGGTTGTCATCTCCCACCCCTGGGCAAGGTCTAGTGCCAGACACGACCACGGGTCAATAGTCAGAGAGAACTTGCGTCTCCAGTTTTGACTTGAGCTCTTTCTCTATAATCTTGACTAAATTGTGTCATTGGTTACATCCTCTAGTTTGGTTCTATCATACTAATAGTTTATCCTAGTCACTTCTCAGAGCTATGGTTGGGACCAACACTTTTTAAACTTTGAAATGCTACAAAGAGGCAATAAACATAATACTTATTATTTTTATAAGTCCTGGCCCCTGCTCTTAAGGACCTTACTCTCGTGCCTCCCCTGGCTCACATTTCTGTAGAGCCTTAAGGTTTGTAACACTCTTTGTAGATAATCTCATTTCATCAAGGAGGGATCAAAAATGTAGAATGAGGCAGTTCCTTGGAGACTATCTAATGAAATTTCACATTTTCTTCCATTATAAATGCAGGCAACAAACGGCAGCACTATGAATCTTCACTAGACTGCCAAAAGGTAGTGAAAAAGATGGAGAACCTCTGATCTAACCCAATCATCTTATTTTCCACAAGAGAAAACTGAGGCCCAGGGCCAGGAGATGATTTGAGCATTAGAAATAGAATCTGAGCCAGGGTTCTCTGCCTTTCAGAGCTGGTGTTCTTTGTTTCCGTTTCCTCCAACAAAAATTGGCATCTGTGTGGAAGTGTCAGCCTTTGGTGGTGGCAGGAACCAAAGAGTTTGTTGTGAATGCCTAGGATGGACTCTGGTCCATTTCCAGGGCTCTGGTTCTGGGTGCTGGGTCACACCTTGTGTTAATTTGGAGTATGTTAACCCGTCTTTCTTTGGTTTTCCTTGGAGAGGACATTGGAGCATGGACTCTGGCTCTTGGGCTTACAGACTTAGAGCTGGGAAGGACCATAGAGTCATTTTCCAAATGAAGAACCTAATACCCCAAGTCCTCTGAGTCCAGATCCAGTGTAAGATCAAAAGACCTTGAGTTCTGGTCAGTCTTACACAACTGGTAGCCTAGAGGCTTAGTGCCAGACTTCATAGCTGCCTTCCCAAGAGCACCCTAACCAAAGGGGGGGGCACCCGAGAAACTGGAGGGAGATGGTTTCCTCATCTTTAAGAACTCATTACTAATATTATCTGTTTAAGTGCGAAAGAAGGTGGGATCCATGTCAGGTGGAAGGAGAAGTCACAAGAAAGGAAAATCAGTTGGGCTTGACAACATGGGACCTTTCCTTCTTCTTTCCTTCCTTCCTTGGATCACTTTTGATAAGAGAGGAAGTCACAGGAAATAGTCATTTAATTTTGGTGGGGTATTGTTACTGTAATTGTTGTTTGGTTTGTTTTATTAATGACAGTCTTGCTGGATTATTTTAAGAACAAGATTCATGTGGGTTAGTCATTTTTAAGAATTCTTTCTCAGGTTTTATTGAAACACAAAGCTCTGTTAAATGTGTTCACTTTGAGTGGACCACCCCCAATTTAGGAACAGGTCCTCAATATTAAAAACCCACTGGCTTGGGGAGCGGGGCTAGGGAGCCCTCTCCCCTCTGTGCTCACAGCAGAGAAGGATTAAGCCTTCTTTTCCAAGGCACACTCCCTGGCTCATTTTTTCCCTGTTCCAGAGCAGATCTTAGAGGCTAATCCTTTAAACAAGACTAGGGTCTCCTCAGAAAGGATTATCAAGGTCCCTTCTAGAAAGGTACTTACTTAATGTGCAAAGTAAATTGGGCATAGGCCAGTGATTTACTTCTTTCGAAGGCACTCTTACAAAGATGCTTCTTTTAATAAAGACTCAGCATAACTCAATAGCTTACAAAAGATGAATGTTGAAAACTATTTTTGCATGTAATTTGAAAAAAATAAAATAAAATAACATAAAAAAGACTCAAAATGTCACCTTGACAAAGATTCAGCTGAGGGACCACCTCCTGCAATCCCCCAACCAACAATCTAATCAATAAACATTTCTGAAGTGCCTTCTAGGTGCCAGACACTGTGTTCAGTCCTGGAACATTTATTTATTAAGCATCCTGTAACATCCAGGTACCACCATGACAGAGGAGAATAACATCCTTAGTGTTTTCAGTCAGACTACTCTTAGGGAGGTCCCCCTTCCCACTGAAATTCTGATCTCTGGCCTCCAGAACCTAGTCAGAGGCGGTTTCCATGCCGAGCAAGCCCTCTCTCCTCCTGTGGAATCCCTCTTCACCTTCAATGCTCTCCAGTGTTCAGTTCAGCCTTTTACACCAGGCCTTACTGATCCTCTCCCTGCCCCAGCTGCTGGTAGCCACCTAATTATCTTGAATTTTTAATTACTTTGCATTTATTAAGAATATACTTTTCTAAGTGTATGTTATCTCTCTGGTAGAATGTGGATTTGTGGGCAGGGATAGGGAATTCTGAGAACCAGAAGGGTCTTCAGAAACGCAATCTCTAGGCTACTTTTCATACCTTGGGCTTCTAAGTCCCCTTTTCTTTCCTTCTAGGGACATGAGAGTTTAATGTATTGATCCTCAACTGATTCCTCTTGGCCTGGGACCTGTTCTCCCTCCTGTTTGAGTTTTTGATCAAAACAAGGCTTCCCTCTTGGTTATACTGCAGCTCCTGAAGCCAGGGCTGTTATGCTTATAAAGCCAGGGCAAGGTCCCCCATGAGGTTGTCTCACATCTTTTATTGCCCCAATAACTGTGGGAAGCAGAAGGGGTGCCAGAATGGCAGGCCACCTCCTTTCTCTCCACCCACCCCATTCTTCTTCTTGGAACCTGTTGAGATAGTTGTAAGTAGGTGCTAATGGAACTTCTGGTTACACAATGACCTAGGGGGTGTGTGGGAGGGGGTGGGGGTAATCTTTAGTTCTAGAGAGAAGCATACTAAGGCTGCCACCCTTGTTGTTCAGTTGTTTCAGTTGTGTCTGACTCTTTGTGACCCCATTTGGGATTTCTTGGCAAGGATACTGGAGTGCTTTGCCATTTCTTTCTCCAGCTCATTTACAGATGGGGAAACTGAGGCAAACAAGTTGAAGTGTCTTACCCAGGGTTGCACAATTATTAAGTGTAGGGGGGGGTGAGGTTTGAGTTGAGACTCAGGATGCCATCACTGGTGCCACTATAATAGCTGACACTGTCGGTTTGAGGCTTTGGCAGCAAAGAATGGGAACAGTTTGGGGGATCAGAGGTTTGAGGAGCCTATGCTTTAATGTCTCCCAGTGATAGGGAGTGAAGGAGTCTGGTTTCTCCCTCCTGCCCTCTTACCTCAGAGGAAACCTTTCTACCCCCTCTTCCCTGGGCAAAAATAATTGTAGATTCTAGTTTTAGACATCTCCAAAGGCCAATGATTAGATAAGTACCAATCTCATTAAATCAAACATAAATAAATCTCTCTTTCTTTCTCTCTCTATATGTACATACATATATACACTTACATATAATTACATATATCATATATCAATGTTGCATATTAAAATATATGCTATTCTATATATGGCCATTTGCCAAACCTAAATTTTTATATAAATGTGAGCTCTTATTTTTATTATTATTCAAAATTACAAAACTAAGAAAAGAAAGGAAATGATCCCATTCCATTCCCTGTTTTCTCTAAGAACAGCCGAAGAGCATGGACTCTACTGGTTTGGACTGACATGCCATGACCATGACCCCAAGAAGGAGGAGAAGTGAGCCCACTGGGCTCCAGTGCAAACTAATCAAGTCAGGAGTGCAGGAGTGGTTTGGGAGCTAATTCTCCCAGTAACTGGGATTGTAGTAAGGACCAGAAACAGACAGGTTTGCAGTCTTTTCCCCAATCATAGGATCATCATTTTCAAGTTGGGAACGACTTTAGAGATCATCTTGTCCCTCTCCAACCTCCTTTTTTTTTTTTAAGGTTTTTGCAAGGCAAAGGGGGTTAAGTGTCTTGCCCAAGGCCACACAGCTAGGTCATTATTAAGTGTCTGAGACCAGATTTGAACCCAGGTACTCCTGACTCCAGGGCCAACAACGCCACCTACCTGCCCCATCCACCTCCTTTTTTAAAAATTTAAAATTTATTGATATCTTTATTTAAATATAATAATTTTCCTTTTTGTGTGACATAGTGGACAGACCACTGACTAACCCTGGTGTTACTGATTCCTATTCCAGCAATTCTTATGTTACTGACCTTTGGTCAAGGGGCTTAACCTCCCCAAGCCTCAGTTTCTTCATTTGCAAAATGAGGGCATTGGATGCTCTAGGATCATGTTTGCTACTTTCTGCCCCAAGTCCTCCCTTGTAACAAAGATAACTAGTCAAGGAGAGTTGACCAGCATATGGACATCAGCTATATTTCTCTGGTCACCTCCAGGACCTGTAGCTGTTTGACTTGCAGATTTAATATCAGCCTATTTATTCTGTGTCTGGTTAATTTTCATGCAGTATTTCAGAATTTGTGTTATTACAATGATTATCTACGAGATCCTCCTGGTTCTCTGTCAGTTCCCCCAAGTTTCTTTGAATCCTTCACGCAGGTCATTCCTTAAGTGCTAACACTTTGCTTGGCCATCCTCCAGGCAGTGGGCACCCACTTTGTTTCCAGTTATTGCTATCACAGAGTGTTGCCATCTGTATCTGCTATCTGTAGATTCCACTCAATCAAGAATCCAGATGATTAAGTGACTATTAGGTGCCAGGTGGAAATTCAGGGATCCAGGGACAAGGAGAAACCAATCCTTGCCATCATGGAAGTTTTTTCTTTTTTCTTTTTCCAAGGCAGTGGGGTTAAGTGACTCACCCAAGGTCACACAGCCAGGGCATGGTCCTCCTGACTCCAGGCCCAGCGCCCTGTCTACTGTGTCACTTAGCTGCCACGAAGTTTCCATACCAGATATGCAAATATACAAAACGAATAAAGAATAATATGAATAAGGAGCACCACCAACCAGGGACATCGAAAAAGGCCAACTGAAGCAAGTGAATCTGGAAGGGACAGAGGTGGAGTAGAGGGAGCATTTTAGATATGGGGGAGCAGTCTTGAGACTGCCCAAATGTAGGTTCAAGTCTGGGGTAATCAGTTGACTTTCCTCACATAATTCTAAATTGTTTCCTAAAATAGACCAAATTCAAAGCACCACCAACAGTGTATTAATGAATCAAACTTCCTTCTCTTCCTCAAGTGGATTATTTTTTACCTTTTAGTATCTCTGTCAGGTTCATTTACCCTGCCATTTTACAGATTAAGAAACTAAGGCCAGGAAGAAGGAATTTGTCCTATCTAAGGAGTAATTTGAACCTAGGCACACTTGACTCTATTATCTGGGCCTGCTCCACCTTCTACATCACAAAGGATGTTTGTTATCTGACCTCTAGAACCTTCAGAACAAGCTCCATGTGTCTTGTAGCCCCAAGATGGTTTCAGATGTGTTCAATCCACTTGTCAGCCAGAGTTCAGAGATGTATCATTTGTTTGATTAAGTTGACCTGGGGGAGACATTATCTTTCTGTCCCATATTACCATCAGGAAACCCTGGCAATCTCTACTAAGTTGCTTTTTGGGTATCATTTATTTCTTTTCTTATCATTCCCTCTGCTCATTTTTTCCTACCTCCACCATGAGAATGGGCTTAGCACTTTTTGAGAATGTTTAACCTGTAAATAAAAAGGGAAAAATAACCATGGGAGACCAAAGCTATCAGAGTCTTCTTGTGGTCAATTAAATATTCATGAAACCTCCCCCTCCCCCCATTACCCTCATTCCCTTTTTGTGAAGGCAGTTATTTTCTTGTTGGATTCTAAGAAACCATTCCAAGTCACCAAATGCCTTTTGAGATCAGAGATGATGAGATTTCAGAAACCACATTCTTCCTCTCTTCTGAGGAGAGGGTCTATTCCGCCCCAGCTCCTCCTCTGTAAGAAATGAATACTCCTCCCCTCCTCTGTTTTCTTTCCCTCCCTCTCCCATCTCCTGGTAACCAGGGCATCTCATGCTGATGAGGAGATGGGGAAAGATGTGTGCAGCCAGTCTTCCTGCTCCTGGGGATAAGGGCTGAAGGCAAAATGAGGGCAGCAACATTATTTGTGTAATGGTGCCCCACTCATCAAACCTTTCCTCTTCCCACAATTACATGCAAGGTGACTTAGACAGCTAGACTGGGAGCCAGGAAGACTTCAGGTGAAATCACAGGGCAGACACTTAATAGTCCTCTGACCCTGGGCAAGTTACTTAACCTCTGTCTGCCTCAGTTTTCTCTTTTGTAAAATGTGAATAATAATAGCATTTACCTTCCAGGATGATGAAAGAATGATGATGATGTTTATGCCTCATTCTTGAAGAAGAAAGAATCAAAGGTTGATGAAAGAATAAGATGTGTTTATATCTCAAGTGGATCTCAAACTTTAAAGCAATCAAAAATGAACATTTATTAAGCATCTCCTTTGCTAGACTACCTGAGGATACAAAAAGAAGAAAAAGATAGGCCCTGCCCTCCAGGAGGGAGCTTACAATGGAATCTGGGAGATAAAATAAGCTACATACAAGATAAATAGGAAACAGTGAACAGAAGGACTTAGGGGTAGGTTGGGATCCTGTAAGGTGGGAATTTTAGAGCTTAAAAGAAGCCAGGGAGGGGTAGTGGGAGTGGGGGGGGGGGGAGAGGGGCAGCCAGAAAGGACCTGAGAGGAAGAGGGTCTTGTGTGTAGACCAATCAAGTCTGGGAGTAGGGTGGGAAGGGGCAGGATAGGAGGGGCTTGGAATGCTAAACAGAGCATTTTGTACTTGATCCTGGAGGCTGTTGGAGTTTATTGCACAGGGGAGAGAAATGGTCAGATCCCACTTTGGGGAAATCACTCTGGCTGAGTGGAGGATGGACTGGAGTGGGGAGAGACTAGAGGCAGGCAGACACCCCCCTTTCCATCCTCAGCCCTGCTGCAATGATTCAGACAAGAGGGCCTGCACCAGGGTGGGGGATGAATGGTGTTAAGCATCAGACCAAAACTGAACTGTGGCTATTGAATTACTCCTTATTCTCTTCTCAGGTTCCTGGTCTGTTTGTTTGTTTTTAATGAGAGGGGGTAGATTCATTTAGCCTTGAAAGTGGACAAGTGTTAGGAGAATGAGAACTCTTGAAAATTTGAAGCAGATTGAAAATGATAATACATTTTAAAAGAATAAAATTAATTTTTATTTTAAAATAAGAGGCCTTAGCTGGGCAATCTCTAAGGTCCCTTCTGATCCTATAAAGCTGAGGTGTCCTCGGGGTGGCTAGGTAGCATAGTGGATAAAGCACTGGTCTTGGAGTCAGGAGTACCTGGGTTCAAACCTGGTTTCAGACACTTAATAATGACTTAGCTGTGTGGCCTTGGGCAAGTCACTTAACCCTGTTTGCCTTGCAAAAATCTAAAAAAAAAAGCTGAGGTGTCAAATAGGTGGGAACCAGATTAAAATGCAATGGGGAAAGAGCAGGGTAAATAAAAAGCAGTAGGCCTGGCTAGTCTCATCCTGTAAAGCTGCATTCATCAGTGGCCCAGGCCAGGAGGGATGGCTTCCAAGTCCCATTTGTGGTTGAGCTCAGTAGCACTGCTCTAAAGGTGCTGGGATTTCCAAACCCATCCAAAGCTGAGTCTTCCACTCTACTGCTTCATCATAAATGGCAAGAAAAGAATAAAGGCTCACTAGCATTCCTTGCCACCGACCCCCAAATCTGGGGAGGCCCCAAGTGGTGAAGAAGCTTGCTTGGTTAGGGGAGGTCAAGGTCCCCAGGTGCCAGCAATCCAGGGCTCTTCCAAGTCCTCTCTTCTGGTTTCTGCCCCTTTGAACAAAGCCTGGAGCCCAGGGCTCTGAAGTCACCCATTCTGATTTGATTCAATTCATAAAGCTCCTACTCTGTGCCACACACACACTGCCAAAAGCCTTGGCGACAGAGACAGAACTCACCCAGGCCCTGCGTGTCTCCCGGCAGGTGGTGAAGCAGGGAGATTCATCTAGAACTCATATAAAGTAGGGGTGGTATCAGCTCTGATAACACCAAGGTGGGGGCCAGAAGAGGACTGCTCTCTTGAGGGTTGGCACCAAAGCTGAGACTTTAGGGGAACCACGGGCTCCCAGAGGGGAGGGGGCTAGAGAAAGTCTTCTGGGACAATTGGTACTAAGGTGCAGAGAGGCAAGAGTTGGGCTCTTGAGTGCAGGAGACAGCGGTAAGTCTGGGTGGTTTGGAGCAGAGCCTGTGTGAGGGGGAACTTGGCCCCGGGTTGGGAAGGTTGACAGAGGTGCAAGAGGGAGACTCCACCTTGGCAGCCTGGTGAGCCAGGGAGTAGCCTGGTTGGCATCAATGTGAAGGATGGCCTGCAGAGGAGATATGCAGGGGGATCACTCTGGAGGGTGAACACCCAGAACCAGTATTGACCTTGAGGACAGTCAGTCAACAATGTCTGTGCCACTAGACTTCGTGCTGAGGAGACAGAAAGGCATAGGCATAGTACCTGCCCTCAGGGAGCTTCCTGGGTGACTTTGGTCAGGCCAGAAATTCCCTGGTCCTCAGTTTCCTCATCTGTAAACTCAAGTATGGGTCTAAATAATCTCTGGGGTCCCTCCTGGCTATGACCCCTGGGCTGCTTCTTCCTTGCCACGTTGTAATCACACACCAGTTTTTCTGGGGTCGAGTGGAGGGGGACCCTCTCACCGTCCACATCTGGCACACCTCGAAAGAGCAAATCAAGTCCTTTTGGCCAGAGGAGAAGAAGGCCTTTTCCTTCCAGCCTCTTCCTCTTCCAGTCCTGCCCACCCACACCTAGCAGCTGGGGAGCAGGCAGCCAGGTAGAACCTTCCTCCTGGTTTGGCTGGAGGAATTCCTTTGATTTCCAAGATCTGGGCCCCTGCCAACTCTCCCTGGAGGGCTGGAAGCTGGGGGAGGAAGAATGGAGCAGGGGGTTCCTCCATCCTGGGGTGCAGAGGCAGCTTTGAACCTGGGTCTGATGTATGAAGAGAAGGCTCCGTATCAGAAAATCGGGTGACTCATCCCTGGGGCTCGGTGGAGCTGCCTCACCAAGGCTGTAATTTCTAATAGCTTGTGTGTGCAGCTTGGTGCTTGTCTTTTGTCATCTCTGTGTCTGTGATGTCTTTGGCAGGCCTGGGGATGTCTTTGCTTTCTGCTTTTAGATTCTCTCTTATCACCCGGCCCCTCGATTCCCTTCCGGAGGAGGGCCAGTTACAGACTCCTCCTGGGCAGGCAAGCCTGTCGGAGATCCAAAGATCAGCATTTGCTCATTCATTCATTTTCTCCAGAAGTGTAAGCCTTACTGATATTGGGGAGGAAGACTACTTGTCACCCTTGAGCGTTTTCAAAATTCATACGTTAAGATTGTATTTTTTTCCCAATTCTTTTATTTCCTATTGTCTCTCTCCCCACCCCTACCCCTGCCATCCCAGGGTCTGACATCTGTACTTCTCCACCCCTGCAGAACAGAGGAGCGACCCTCTCCTGGCTCATCTTCGGAGCCAAGCTTGGTCATTTTAAATTTGCAAGAGCTCATTTCTAGTTTTAAATTTTATTTTATTTTTAATTAACAAGTATTTTTCTCTCCTTCTTTCTCCCTAAATTGAAAACAAAATAAAACCCTGATACCAAACATGTATAATCAATCAAACCAAATTCCACCAATAGCCACAATAAAGAAAATGCAGATTTCCTTTTGCAGACCAAGGACCCCCCCCTCAAGTCAGGAGGTGGGCACTGGGCACCCTTCTTGGTCCTCTCGTTGCATTGATCCAAATACTGAAATCTTTTTAAAGTTATTTGTTTTGATCTTGTTGTTGTTGGAGTAGAAATTGTTCTCCTGGTTCTGCATCTGTTTTTCTTTCTGCATCAGTTCATCCAACCCCTTCCATATTTCTCTTAAATTGTCCCCTTCATCCTGTATATTATCTGTATATTATTTTATTTTGTAGTTTCAGCTCTTCCTCAATTGGGAGCTTTCAATTTTCTTTAATTTTCAGGTTCTTGCTACCATTAAATAAAAAGTTGCTATATATATCTCAGTCCCCGATCCCTTTTCTATTTCTTTCATCATTTGGGGTAAACATTCTGTTTCCATCTTTTCCTGGCATGTTCTTTCCATCGGTAATGTTGTTGTCCTTGTGAATATTGTTTAAGACAAGGAGGCCAGTAAAACTGGATTCCAGAGTATGTGGGTGTACAGGTGTGAGGTGTAAGAAGTCTGCCAAGGTGGGGTGGTCTAGGATATAAAGTGCCCAACAGGGGATTTTCTATTTGATCCTGCTGGTGATAGGGTGTCTGCCAATGGGGCTAAATGAATAGGGAATGGTACAGTCATGTCTGGCCTATGACCCCTAAGTAGCAGGAGAACTGGAGCTGGGAGGGAGGGAGGCAGGCAGACCAAGCAGCAGACTCTTGGAAGAGGTGGGAAGTGATGGGGGTCTTTACTGGAGGGGACATTGTCAGGGGACAGAAGGGGGAACATTCTAGAGATGGTAACAAGGACACAATTGACAGGTAAGATCTGATTCCAGGTCTCCTTGTCTCCACTTCCAGTGCTCTGAGTACAACATGGCCTTTTTTCAGTGGCAGAGTCTCTTTCCATGAGACTTTTATCTGTATTCTTTCCATTTACTTGTCTAAGTTGAATTTAGAAGTTCCATGTTCTGAGGACAAGAACTGTTTTGTTGTAGCATTTGTAGGGTCTGGCACCTACCAAGGGACTGAATTGAATTGAATTCTATTCCATATTTAAGAGGACTTGGAGTCCAGTGATGCGAGGTTTCCCTCAGAGATGGCAGCCCCTCTTTGCCTGCGTCCACTCTTGCAACCTTCTCGTGATTAGTTTCTGTCCGTGGACCTGTCCGGGTCTGGCTTGGTAACATCTGCCACATTCTCTAAGGACACTGGCTCATAGAACCCAGGGTCTCCATCCCCCCCCCCCCCAATCCCTTTATCTCCATCCAAGAGGAGACATTGCCAGAGACTTGGGATTTATTTTCGTTCTCATCAGACCCTCACCCTTTTAATGATTTAAAGTCGATTCAGCTGATGGTTTGGCTAGCTGCCCACCAGCCCTAGAGGGGAGGCTAAGAGCTGGGCTATGCCCAGGAGCTAGCTTTTTTCCCCCACTTTTTTTTCCCCTGAACTGTCGGTCAGTAAGTAAATTGTCTGAACCTCAAAGGAATCAGTTTTCCTTTCCATGAGAGCATCAAGAATTTTTTACAGACACACACAAAGGATTCCTCATTTTATCCTGATGGGGAGTTAAATCTTGCCACATCGGTGGTAAAGTTCTAAGATCCTAGGTCTAGAGAGGGAGGTCATCCAGCACAGCACTTGACATTGAAAAATGTCAACTTCCTAAAGGAGTCCCTGATTTTCAATCAATGAGGCAATTTGTATTAAGGCCCGACTGTGGGTTTGCTTACCTCAAGCTCTTTGAATCTTACTTGACCTGATTCCTAGCAGGTGATTATTAAAAACTTGTTGAAATAGGTTTGATTGAAGAGACACCTCATACAAAAGAAAGATCCGGGAGGTCAGAGAGTTGGGTCCAAAAGCCAGGTTTGTCATATAATAATGATAATAATAATAATCAGATGAAGAAAGAAGAAGAGAAGTTGAAAACATAGTGCTTTTATAGAGTACTTTTCAGTTTGTAAAGCCTTTTCAGGTTAATTCAGTTGGTCCTCACCATGCCCCTGTGAGGTCGCTGCTGTCCATAGGACCTTAGATAGATCGGTTTCATTCTCAGGGCCTTGGCTTCTTCCATTCTCAAATGAAGGCGTTTGGACTGTGCACCACCCTGCCAGGTCCTTTCCATCTGGGAATCTACGATCCTTTGGCCATACCTAGAGATAGAAATGAAAGATTAAATATCAGAGCAAAATGAGAAAACCCACCCAAGCCGGCAACCCCGGAAATCTCCCTAGGTTCCATCCTTCTGCTGACATGGTAGCAGCTCCACTGGTCCTTGGCTCAGCAACACAAATCCTTCCTGATTTATGTGGTGAGTGATCTTTGGAATTGAAGGGCAGCCCTCCAAAGGGATGTGTGTTGGCAGGTTTTCATCACCAAAGATTTCCATCACCTTCCTTCTCAAGTGAAGACTCCCAGCAGGGAGGAGAGAGGTTGGCTATAAACAGGATCTAGAGTCTGCCTTGGGAAATCAGGTGAAATGTTAGAACCCAAGTATTCTCTTCCATGAAGAGGGAAAGCCATTCATTCACGTATTCATTCAGTATTAAGGACCAGCTGTGGGCTTGAAGCCTTGCTAGACCCTGTGAGTTTAAGACAAAAAAAAATAATTTTTCAGCAAAATAGGAATAGAATAGCTATTTATGTGTATGGATACATGCAAATCTCTACAAACATGCATACTTCAACACATATATCTGAATATGGGGGTATTTTTATATCCTGCAGGAGGTGGCCCTTTGGCTTAATTCAGAGTTTATTTTATGAAGGGTTCCTTTTGTAGATCAAGAATATCATCTGCCTAACTTTGCTGCTAGAAAAACTGTCATTTTGTCCATTTAAATGACACTTTGGCCCTTGCTCAAATGGTACTGATTCGCTTTCCCATCAGATGTTCTCTGGGGGTATGGGCTGCCTTGATGACCTGATGATGAAAATTATCCATTTCTTTTAGTTGGTTGGGCAGTTTTCTCTGACCATGTTAGACAAAACACACACAAGCACACAGACAGATGCAGCATAGACACAGATACACACACACACACACACACACACACAGAAAGCCAATGCAGCTCAAGAACCAGAAAGCCCCTGCCCTTCCCAGTCCTGGCACATCATCTTTCCTAGGAGAAGAGACCTTGGGAAGGTCCATTCCTCCTCTGAGTTATTATTTCATTCTAACCTTCTCTTTAAAAAAAGGAGGACGTAGGCACCCTTAGGGAGAAGCTGAGCTTCAAATGGCCTACTGGAGAGTCCTTTCATAGGACCCAGTGTCTTAAAAGCAATAAGGGATCATTAATAAGAGTTTATTGATTGATCTATTCTTAAGTGTTTCCTCAACTTGTGTCAAAGAGCAGTAAGGGTCAAAAAAGGTCTTTTGTTTTCCTTTGATTTTATACTTATTTATCAAGATGTGACATCACCCAATGGCCAAGAGCATCTGGTCCTGTCACTTATCATCTCAGCTGAGTCATTTAATCTCCCCAGTTTTCATCTTCCTGCTCTGCAAAATGCCTGCATTTTGAAGAACTGTCTGGCCTCTCCAGCCCTAGAGCTGGGGTTCTGGGAAAATCATTTCAATGCCAGTTTGGGGCCAGTTGGGAGCCTCTTAGGGGTGGGAGGCAGAACAAGATGGCAGCTTTTGACCAGCTTTGGATGACCAAGGCCAGGGAGCACCTGGGGTTGGAAGCTGGCAGGTTTTTTCCTGGGTGAAGACGTGCTCTTTGAGAACAGATGGATCTTGGCCGCTGCTTCCAGCCCTCTCCCTATGAGATTCTCAGCACCCTGGCAGCTGCTAGACTCACTTGTGAACTGTGCTCCAGGACATTGGTTTCCAAACTGATGATTTGGATGAAAGGGGGAGGGGAGCGGATAGGGTGGGGGAAGCCTCAGTGCCACTCAGGGATTGGAAAGACCTGCCTTTACATTGCTCCTTTAAGGGGATCTAGTTTCCACTTCTCCTGTGAGCTGCTCCTGGGCCTGGCTATAACCCTGTTATAGAACCTTAAGATCCCTCCCAGGACATCAAGCAATGAACCAGTGCTTACTGATTGCCTGATGCTAGGCCATTGGGATCTACATCCCAGGGGACCCTATGGGCACTGTCCTTCACAGGGAATAGGAACTACGTAAGAGTCTTGGCTTTGAAATCCTGGGGACTTCAGCCCTGAGGCTCCCTATGTGTCCCAAATCTACCTGCCCCTGCCCCACGTGCCTCCCTCCTGGCTCTCTTTTATAGTCCTGAGGTAAAGAAAAGGGAACCTGTGGTGATGCGGGGAGGTGTGGCTCACACCTGCACCTGAGCTGAGCTAAGCCTTATGGGAAGCTGTGGTTGAAGAGGCAGAGGAGGTGCCTTAGGGGAGGCCAGGCTGCCCAAACATGGACCATTGGAGGGGGAGTCTTGGCCAGAGAGACTAGGGACAGCTTGGGAAGGGCTTGGCAATCCTGGCAGTAGGGAGTCCCTGGAGTCTTGAGCTGGGGAGTGTCCTGGTCAGACCTTGGCTCTTAGGGGCATTGATTTGGGAACTGAATAGAGATAAGAAGAGTGACATTGAGGGTAGTTGTATAGACCCTGCCAGAGGCAAGGGAGGGAGGGTGGGTGGGTGGAGAGAGCTGGGGTGCCCTCCCCCCTCCCTCCCCCCCTTTCCTAGAGGGTGCTGGGTGCTGGGTGTGAGAGGAAGGGAGTCCTTGGCTGGCCATGCCTTGGCGCACCCCCTGTCTCTGGGCAATGGGGAGAGGCTACTCCTGGGTCTTCTGGGGGGGGGGGGGCGGGGGCTGAAGTGTGGACTCAGGATCCCTGAGTGCTAGAAAGGTTCTGGGTCTTGTAAGGGGGGGGTGGAGGGGGGGGATGGATTTGCTTAATCCTAGCCCACATTAATTTTGTGGCTGGAGGGAAAGCCTGGACTTAGGGAGAGTGGAATGGGCTGGTGAGGCAGCTCACCTGCCTGCGGAGGGATGAAGGAGGGGATGGGCAAGGCTCTGGAGATGACGGGGCGGGGGGGGGGGGGGGTGGGGTCAGGTAAACAATTTTAGCATCAGTTTTTAAAATCAATCAAGTATGTAGAGATTTGAGGTTCCAAAGGGGAACAAAAAGGGCACCAGATTAGGGTCCTGACCCATTTCTGGGCCTCAGCTTCCTCCCTGGGGAAATGTTAGAGAGGATAAGAGTGGAGAAGATGATGGTGGACTGACTCCCATATCTTTGCCAGGGAAAACTCACACGGGACCCTGAAGAGTTGGAACACCACCATGGTCCGTGCGATGGACCCTACCTGATCTGAGTATTTAGAGCCCTCCTGAGTCTGGGGTCTGCTGCAGGACTTCATCCCCTCCGGGCCTCAGTTTCTCAGAAACACATTTTCCTTGTACACTTTAGGGTTTGGACTCTCAGGTTCCTTCTAGGTGGAAATGAGTGATTGCTGAAGCCTTGGTAGTTTCTGCTGTACTCAAGGCTTGTGTTTCTTGCTCAGAAAAACATCCCTGAGGTCAATGGATGGAGGAGATAGAACTCTGGCTTTGGAAGGAGAGGCCCGGAATGGGATTTTGAGTCTGCCATGCAGCACCCGTGGGACGGGGGCCAGGCTGCTCCCCCTGTAAAACGGGGAGTGGGCTGGCATTTTCCCTGTGGCTCCCGAGTTATTCATTCTCCCTGGGCTGTCACTGGATCTGCTGCCCTCCCTAGCAACTCCTTTTTACAGAGGAAGACACGGAGGCTCCTGACCCCGAGCCTTGCCCAGGGTCACCCCCAGGTGGGCAAGCTGGAACGCGCCCCTGCCCTGCAAGCCGGCTTCCTTCTTTCGTCAGGAAAGTTCTGCGTTTGGGTCATTTCTTATTTTTAAATAATCTCTTCTGGACCCCCTCGGGAGAGGCGTGTGGCACGGGTGTCCTGGGGGGCCGCTGCCATGTCAGGGAGGGAGCGGTGTTTGGGGTCTCCCATTCTTGGGCGTCTGGTGCCTAGATGGCCCCTTATTTTTAAGCTTCATGCAGAGTTGGAAAGAAGCAGAAAAACAGCTTCCAGGGATTGTAACAAGGGAGCCTGCCTGCTCCGGTTGGCAGGGGGGCCGGGGGGGTCCTGAAGGCTCTGGCCCCAATGCAGGACGGCCCAGAGCAGGGGGGGGCGTCTTGTGCAGTCCAGCGGCAGGAGGCCCGGCCGGCCCCCGGGGAGAGGCTCACCCACCACACTGTCCCCCACCCCCAGCCCCCAGGAGGAGTGGCGGGGCTGCCCCCCTCCGAGAGGCCCAGGACCAAGGATGCCTGACCCCAGGCCCGGCTGGGTGAAGTCGGGGACCTGCTGCGGGGCGAGGCTCTGGGGGCCGCCCGCCCCCCCTTATTGGTTGATGGGCGGATTACAGGGCAGAGTGCCCGAGGTCGCACTTGAACTCGGCTCCTCCCGCCCCCAGGGCCGGGCTCTCCGCGGCGCCCCCTGGCGCCCCCTCTGCTTCCCATCCGCTTCCTCCGCGGTCGGGGCTCGGCCCGGCTGTCCGGCCCCCTCTCCGCTGTCTCCCCTGAACCTGGGGCCGGCCCCCGCCCCGCCCCCCGGCTCCGGTCCCGCAGCCCCTGCGGGGATCCAGGCCGGCGCTTCCGAGCCCCCCCCCCCCCGCCGGGGCCCCGCCCCCGCCCCGCCCCCCATGCCCGAGGGGGCGGCGCCTCCGGCCTGCAGCGGGCCAGGGCGGCCCGGGGGCGAACAATGAGGCGGCCGCCCGGGGGCCCCGCAGCGCCCGGTGCCCGCGCGGCCCCGGCACAGGCGGCAGCGGCGGAGGCGGCCCCGGCCGCGGCCTGAGCAGCGCCCCCCGCCCCGCGCCGGCGGCAGCGGAGGAGGAGGAGGCGGCGGCGGCGGCGGCGGCAGAGGCGGCCCCGGCCCGGCCCGGCCCGGCCCCGGCTCCGCAGGGCGCGGCGGCTCCTCCGCGGCATGGGCGCCCCGGGCCCGGGCGCGCTGCGGCACTAGCCCCCCGGCCCGGCCGCCATGCGGGCCCCCTAGGGGGCGGGGGCCGCCATGTACCTGCTGGAGGGCGGCGGCGGCAGCAGCCCGGAGCCGGGCGCGGCGCGGCGGGGGCCGGCCCCGCGCAGGACGGTCTACCGCATCTCCGTGACCATGGTGAAGCGGGAGCCGCTGCGGCCGCCGCCCCCCGCGCCCGGCCCGCCGCGGGGGGACCCGCCGCAGGAGGAGCGGGGGGCCGAGGGGGCGGAGGAGGGCGGCGGCGGCCCCCGCGCCTTCCGCACCCGCAGCGCCGGCCACTTGGAGCGGGGCCGCCCGCGCGCGCCGTCGGGGGCCGGCCCGGGGCCCCCGCGCCGCAGCCGCAGCGCCCCGCACGGGCCGCCCGCCGCCGAGCCGCGGGGCGCCCCCCGGGCGCGGCGCCCCCGCAGCTGGGCCGCCGAGGGGGGCGCCGCCGAGCCGCGGGGCCCCCCGGCGCCGGGGCCCGGGCCCGAGCCGGAGCGCGGGCCCCGCGGCCGGGCCAAGCACCGCACGCTGGACAACAGCGACCTGCAGCGGCCGCGGCGCGGCCCCGGGGCCCGGGGCCCCGCCGCCCCCGAGCGCCGCCTGCGCCGCTTCTTCAGCGGCATCTTCGCCCGCAGGGACCCCGGGCCCGACGCCCGCGCCCCGCGCGCCGCGCCCCCCCGGGCCCGGGCCCGCGGCGCCCCCGCCTCGCCGGCCGCCCCGGACGCGCGCTCCAGCAGCGAGAGCCTCGGCGGGTCCCCGCGCCAAGGTCAGCGGGGCCCGAGGGGGGCGGGGGGCCGGGGGGGGCGCGCCTCTTAGACCGCAGCACCCCCCTCTCCAGGCGGCCTTCGCACCTGCCTGGGGCGCAGGACGCCCCGAGGCCCGGGGGAAGCAGCCGCCGCACCCCCTCTCTGCGTCCTGGGGGGCAGTGGCCTTGGGACCCCCTCCGCGCTTACAGGGAGGCAGCCAGGGCAGCCAAGGTGGCAGTGGGGGAGCCGGGGACCCCAGCCCCTCTGCCCACTCTGCCCACCCTGCCCCCTGGCCCTCAGCACTGGACCCAGTGGCCTTCCCTATAAGAGCAAAGCTTGGCCTGGACCTGTGCCCCCCCCCCCCCACACACACCCCCAGAGGGAAGGGGAGAGGCGGGACCCTGCCGCAGGTAGTTAGGAGTCCAGCCGCGCTGGGCCACACCGGGACTCCGTTCCACAGATAAGTCAAGGCTTGTTCCTGTGGCCATTGTGCTTTAGTTTTTTGGGGGGGGGTTCCATTTATATTGTGCCTTAAGGTTGGCCTAGGGGCCTGATCCTAGAGCTGGAAGTAAGAGAGAGATCTCAGTGGAGTCCAGCCCCCCCCCCCCCCCTTACTAAGAGAGAAACTGAGACAGGAAGCCCTGGGTTTGAATCCCCATGATGACCTTGGCTAAAATAGATTGACCTCTCTGTGCCTCTGTTTCCTGCTCTGTAAAAGGGCAGAGGTGGACACGCTGAAGGAGAAGGAAGAGTTTCCAGGCCCACCCGTGGGTCATTTTCTAGACTGGAGGCATTCTCTGACTCATAATAACCCAGGCCCCTCCTACCTTTCCCATCTTCTTGCCCCTCCAGCTCTTTGATCCAGCCCCTTGGCTGTCCCACCACCCCCTTCTGAGCATCTTCTCTGGCCTCCCCCTTGCCTGGACAGCTCTGCCTCCTGGCTTCCTGGGAGTCCCAACTGAAATCCCACTTCCATAGGAAGCCTTTCCCAACTCTCTGCGTTGCAGGGCCTTCCGGCTCAATTTGTGCCATATAGAATTTGTATGTGTTTTGTGGTCCTTCCCAAGACTGTGAGCTCTTGGAGAGCGGAAGTGGCCTTCCCTCCTCTTGCAGCCCCAACACTTGGCACACAGTAGGCAGCTAATAATGTGTGTTGAGTGACAGAGAACATACAGCAGCCAGTCTTCCAGGCTCTCTTATGGAGCTACTTTGTCAGGTTCTGAACGAGCAAAGACAAATATCAGACTGTTTCTCTTCCCCAGGAGTTTATCCTTTCTGGGAAGACCTCTCCCAAGAGTACCAGGTGGTTTTGTGGGGGAGGGCAATCAGGAGAGGCTTCCTAGAGAAGAGGGGGTTGAACTGTAGGGAGTTGGTGTCGGAGGTAGGCGTGAAGTGCCAGTACGTTCTAGGCGTGGAGGAGAGCCGCTACAAAGGTCCAGAGATGGGAGATGGGGGAACGGTATGTTTGGCTGACCAGATTGGTAGGAAGGTTGCAAAGGCTGATTGATGATGGCCAGGTTCTGCACGAGCATTCTTTAGTGGAACTGAGGCAGGTGTCCCCATCTTTCTCCCCCTTGCTGAAGGGAAAAAACCAAAGCAAACCCCACTATCGGTTGTGTTTCAGATTGGCCTAGTCAGCTCGGCATTGGCGGCTTTGTTTTCCCCAAACAATGAATTTGTACCAAGCTACACCTACTGCCTCCATCATCTTTTGCACACTCCAATCACTGGCTCCTAGTTCTAGCTCTCTTTCATTGGGCTTTTGCATCTTGCTAATCATAGACCTAAGAGGAAAACAGTAATTAACTGTTCAGTCTCTAGACAAGTGCCTTTCAGAGAGGTAAGCCAAGGAAAGCCCAGGCAATTACTTAGAATAAAAACATCCTGGGGTGGGTGGGACCTGTTGCTGCAAGTTAAAAGCTCCTGGGCCTTGGGCCTTCCTCCTTTCTGGGGGTGGGGGGGTTATTGATCCCCTGACTTGGGAATGGCCTACATGGGGTTCAGTTGGGGAATTCCTCCTTTGCTCCCTCCAACCCTGAGCTTGAGGTTTTGATGAGGGGTGGGGACTTTCAGATCTGATAAACTCAGCCAGGAATGACATTTATCTGAGGCCTTACAAGCCTGGTCTGAATTATTGAAGAGCACTGAATGTTAATAAAATAGGAGAAAGGTCCAGGGGCAAAAAAAAATCCAGCTAGGACCCCGAGCCTGTCTGCGTTAGGAAGCTTCCATAATTACCACAGAGCAGACAAGGATTTTCCTTTCATTGAGAAACCTAGAATGTTCTGGATTCTCAGCTTTCCTTCCTTTGGAACATCTATCCGTGATCACAGAGATCTTGGGCCTAGGCCCCTAGAATTGGAAGGAACCCTAAAGATTGTGTGGTTCAGCTCTTATTTCCCTGAGGCCCAGGGTGGTTGGGAGTCAGTGGTACAGTAGAAAGACTCTCCATCTGCCAGTCCTCACCCTGGGATCAAATCTTACCTTTGGTGCTTATTACCTGAGTGACCTTGAGCAAGCAATTTAGCCCACCTGGGCCTCAGTTTCATCCTCTGTAAATGAAGGTTTTGGACTGTTTGCCTTCCTCTAAGGTTGAGTCACTCCTCAGTGTACCACATCACCTTCTTTGGCCTTGCTCTATAACCTTCTTGCTGTCTTTTTCTGTTTCTCACCACTATCTCTCTTCCCCCATACACACTCATACATTGAGTTTTAGGAGAGGTTTAACATGGAACGTATTGGGATTTTGAACTAGTTTTTCTGGTGTTAAGATTCATAATGGATCTGCTGTACATTCTCCCATTGTAGGCGTGTGTAATAATACCCTGACATATAAATCTTAGATCTTCTGTCTGTAGTGCAAAAGTGGTATGTGGTAAGGAAGGATGCCAGCCCTCTTTGTATTTCTTGGCCCTTGCAAAGTCAAATCTTGATCTTTGTGGGCTATTTTAAGAGCTGACTTTTTAGCTTTGAGTAAGTGCATTAAATTTCCAAGAAATTAAAGATGAATTGTAATAGGATCCCAGCAAGACAAAAAAACTAACCTTCCTTCCTTCCTTCCTTTCTCATGGTAGAAAAATAGCTTTCTCATTGCTCCAGCAAGCTGTCTGAACCTAGTGATGGGGGGACAAATTATTAGTCAACAGATGTTTTATGGAGCATCTACTTACCACAGACCAGACCCATATTATGGACCTACTGTATTCAAGGAAAAATTCTGGCAGCTGTTATTAAGCTAATTCACTGAGCATCTTGATGTGAAGGTTTGGAATCAGTATGCTCTATGAGACAGAGGTTTGCTATTTGCCTAATTTAGAAAGAAGATTGTTGAGCTAGATAGTAATTGAAAGCAAAACATTGAGATGTGATTTCTTAAATTTACTCTGTGGAGTAGCCATCATCCTAGAGAATGGTTTTGTTATGGTGTTTGACCTTACTACTCCGGCCGGGGTTTGATTATAGGAACTTAGAAAAGACTTGGTGGATTGATCACAGACCCTTCTATGGTGCTTTCCTTATGCCAGCCTGGTGGGAGGGTATATGACTCTCCACATTTTTTCAGATGAAGTTAATTGAAGCTCCAAGGAGCAGGGTGGGATTGTAGACTGAGCACTGATTTGGAGCCAAATGACCCATGTTTCAGTTTTGACTCTAGCCCTTCCTCCTTTCCCCTCTCCCCCATCCTTGGTTACTATATCACTTGGACTAAAGGTATTTCTGCCTGATCAGGACTGGCTCATCCCTAAGGTCCACCTTATGAGGTGACTTGCTCAGGGTCACACAGGGACTTAGGGGCATTCCAAGGTTTTCAATCCAACTTTAAACTCCAACTTCTTCCCATTATATCTTGTATACATTGGTGAAAGTCTAGTTGATTTTTGGCTTAGTCCCAAATATACTCCAAGGCCTAAGTGCTCATGTTTCCCTTGGGCTCAAAGACTTTCAAAGCATTTTACTCTCTATATTATGATATTTGAACTTCCCAATGGCCCAGTGAGGTGGCCCCAGTGCTGTGGAGGAGGAAGTAGATTCCGAGTCTTATGATTTCAAGTCCAATACTCCAACCAGGACACTATCCTGCCTCCCTTCCCTGATGATGATCTAAGGGCTATTAACCATTAGGCAATATTGTCACATTTTTTAATGTTATTTAAAAAGTTCCATGAATGTGTGTTTGGTTGCATGAGAAACAAAGGATGGGGGGGGAGAGAGAAAGGGATGGAGAATTTGAATCCTATGAATATTTATGCATATATAGGCCTTAAAAGGCCCTTTATGCTATTAAAGACTTTTGGAAACCCTGAAGAGAGAGATATTGGATCCTATGACTATGCCTTTAGAGAGAAAGACATTGTATCCTATCATTAGCTATCCCTGTAGGGAGCTGGAAGAGGACTGAGATGCCATCTAGTTTGCCCTTATTTTACAGAGGAAGAAACAGACCAGGAGAGAATCCAGTGGTTCCCCTTCTTTAGGCCTCAGTGGCCTCAAGTGTAGAAAGAGGTGAAGGCCTCTTCTGCTTCCCAGTCCTATGATTTTGTGATTTCACCTTCCTGGGTCTCCTTGGGGAAGTTGGAATTCTAGGGCCCTGCATCCCCAAAAGGCTCTAGGACTCATTTAGTGTGAGTTAGATCACTAATGGATAGTTCCTCTTCCCTAGCTTGGGTGACCTGTAAAGACACCAGGTAAGATTTCTCCAGAGATCAGTAGGTAGAGGTGCCATAAGAGGCCCTTGCTGGGAGGACCTTTACAGAGCAGTGTAGATTTTGTAGCCAGTGCAACCCACCCTCTCCACAGCCCAGCGATTGGTCAAAAAAATGATTCCTTAATGGTAGTAACTCAGTGGTAGCTTTTATTTTAATGAGGTAGTTCACAATCTCTTTCTCTTCCCTCTCCTTCCCTTCTCTCCCTCCCCTTCCCCCCTTTTTTTACTCCTTTCTCTTTTCCTCTTCTTCCTCCTTCTGTATCTTCTTTTTTTCTTCCCCCTCCCTCTTTCTTCCTCTCCCCCCCCCCCCATTGCCTGCCTTCTCTTTCCTGTCTATCCCTCTCATCTCTCCTTCCCTCGCCATGGGCAAAGCAGAGAGGTGAAGGATACAGAATTCTTTGGTCACCATAGATAGCATTAGTAGTTTTTCTAGGTGAAAGTGTGATAAGTGTCTGCATTTATGTATATCAAGAAAAATGCATATACAGCTTCCTATATATCCATATCCATATCCACTTTCTCTGTCTCTGGGCATCCCCCTTGAGGGAGGCACTTGGGTCATGACTTCTTTGAGCTATTCTCTAACTGACTCAGAATCCCACTCTGAAGGGCAGTCAGGCATGCCTTCTTTGGAGGCTTTAAAGGGGATTCCTAGAGATGAAAGCATCATGGTGATAGACTCCCTCTGGCAGAGTCCCTCTTCTCAGAGGTTCTATCCATCCTTGCCAATGAGCCCAGAAAATTGAAATGTCCAAAGGAATTGGCTTCACTTTGTCATTCCCAAAGAGCAGTCAGTCACTGGTTGGGCGCCATTTGGAGAGTAAGAGTCTTGGGAGGTCAGGATTCTATGTTATACCAGGGGAAGAGAAGGCTTTTCCCCTCTCTTCATGTCTGTTGGATATTTCTCTGAAATGTAATCAAGGAAAACAAAGTTAGGAAGTGTCCACCATGGGCCGGGCTCTGGGGATATTCCAAGAAAGATAACAACTCTTACCCTCCAGGAGCTTCCATTTATAAGAGAAGGAAGAATGATGGGAAGTTCATATATCGCTAGTTCATCGATTTAAATCAGAGTTCCTATTCTTTGGGTCCTCCCCTACCCACAGCCCACCCCTAGCAGTCTGGAGAAGTTGCCAGAGCTCTTCTCACAGTCATGTTTTTATATGCATTAAAAACATACTGAAAATGATAAAGTGTGTGTGTGTGTGTGTAACTTTTGGAGCCCAGGTTAGAATCCAAGATTTAGAGATAGAACGATGGTCAGAGCTTTTAGAAAGCTGAGTGGTTTAGTGATGAGTTGATAGACACACAGAAAGGAAGTGTCAGAGTTTTGATTTGAATCCAATCCCACCCTCCATTTTAAAGATAAGAAACTGAGACTCCATAAGGCTACTAATATTTAATAATCGGTTAGTGATTTGCCTGGGGCCATGCCATTATGAAGGGCAGAGCCAGGATGCTACTGGGCTGTGCTGCTGCTTTCCCCTCCTTTGGGTGGCTCTAGGTGCTGACTAAAGATAATCTTTTTCTTGTGATAGGACGGGCTTTGAAATTGTTACTAAAAAAAAAATCAGTGGTAACAATTTATATAAGGACCACAGCTGTCTTAATAGATGTTTCCATGATGGAAACCCAGTGGACAAAGAAACACTCGTTCTCCCAGTGAAGTCACCAAGTACACCAGGTGGGGGAGGGGGAGAAAGAAGGCAATCTCTTGTGTATTGGGCCAGCTCTGGGTAGGAGCTGAAGGGGATAGCAGCTGAGTTCATATATCCAGATTACAAAGAACTGAGGAGGTATTAAGGTCACTGAATGAGAGAAAAGAGGAGGGATTAATGTCCTGGTATCAGTGGAAGGACCAGATGCTTAGAATGGGGACTCCCCCCCTCCCCTTTTTACATTTAGAGGAGATCAAACTCAAATTCACCATGAGCATTCTACTTTATTTGGCTGGTGCCAGTGACCCAGAAGCCTAGGTTTTGTGGATTTTAAAAATATGAGACAATCATATTTCCCTCCCCCAACCTTCTCTGGGTGTATTTACTCCTGTGAAAACAAAAGGAGGTCAGGTGGATATGCCTATTTGTGGATTTCTCTGTTTTTGGAACAGAGGGATGAACAGAATCATAACATTTTGGGGTTGGAAGGTATCTCCTCCAACTTTGCTGGATTTCTCAGAATCCCTGAGCCTTTATGGTGTTTACTTTCAAGTCAGTAAGCCTTTATTAAACCACTCTGTGTGTGTGTGTGTGTGTGTGTGTGTGTGTGTGTGTGTGTGTGTGTGTAACTATACAAGATGCTGGGACTACAGCACAGACAAATAGATTACTTAGAATTATCTAGTCCTTGACAAATTTGTGATTATTGGTGAATGCAAAATAACTTTAAGAGCGAGAAATCAATAAAGATGGGGAAGGTTGGGTCAGGAAGTGTGGCAGCTGAGAGTTTGGAATTCTGAGTGGGAGATGGAGAATCAGTTCCAAGCAGACTTGGGAGAATGATCTCTGCCAATACTTGGAGGCTGGAGATGATGATGATGATGATGATGATTGTGTTTGGCTAGTAGGCCAGTGTTCCTGGAAAGAGGAGGAGGGGAATAAAGTGCAGTGATCCTGGAGAGCTCAGAGGGGCCGGCCTTTCAAGGTGACTATAGCCAACAAACCTCATATCCTAGCACATCTTGAGAATTAGCGGCTTATCAGAAAATACAGAGGTTAGAAGCCATTCCTGGGCCGAAGCCTGGGAACACATTTTGGTCACTCCTTCTGTGTCGGCCTATCTTCTGGCCTTGTCTAGAGATTAAAAAAGAAGATAAAAATAATATTCAAGATATTGGTTCTTTTGGTTTGAAAAAAAGCAAGAGATCCCAAAGTATTGCTAGAGTTTGAATTTGTGGATTATTTCCAATTATTTGCCACAAGAGTTTTCAAGTAAGGACAGTTCTGAGGCAGAAAAAAATAAAAAAAAAGCTCTTGGGAACTCAGGTTTTGGCAGCTCTCAAAGGAGGCTGTTTCTGGTAAATATGGAGGATTTCTTCCTCTTCTGAGCTGACAATCTTTGGGGACAAGTAAGGGTGACATTCCCTCATCTGGGTTTTCATTCATTGGAGCCCCAGCCCTGAAAGGGTCCAGTGTTGGCTCTTCCATTCATCCCACAAGGATTTATTAAGTCTTTGCAGCTGCCATCTCCACCAGTGGCTGCTGTGGGGATGGGGGTGGGGGGCCCTGGAGCCTAGTGCCCAGAGGTAGGATCCCCAGACTGGGAGGGGTTTTACAAACACCCTTAGAAGGGCAGCCTTGCCTCCCTGGAATGACACTGTTTTAGCTGATGGTCATTGACTTATTTACCTGGTTTCTTCTTCTGTTTGACAACCAATAAATGCTATTTAAAAATAATTCCTGTGTGAGATAGGAAACCATCTTAGGTACGTGGAACCTGGACAACTTTCCATGGCTTTGTATCTCACTGTTCTAGGTGTGTCTAGTTATTTGGAGGGAAGACTCGGCTGGGGTGGGTTGGTAGCAGGAGAGCTGAGGTCTAGTGTGGATTTTTCCCCCTCATCAGAGTGGCATGCTTGAGGGGCATTAGAGCTGGGCCAATAGTACTTTTTTTTTAGGTTTGTTTTTTTTTTTTTGCAAGGCAAATGGGGTTAAGTGGCTTGCCCAAGGCCACACAGCTAGGTAGTTATTAAGTGTCTGAGACCAGATTTGAACCCAGGTAATCCTGACTCCAGGGCTGGTGCTTATCCACTGCACCACCTAGCCGCCCCTCAGGTAGTACTTTCAAGAGACATCTCTCCTTCCTTAATATGCTAGTTATCTTCAGAAATCCCTTGGAAATCAGAATCAAGGCAGGGGATTTGATCCATCAGACTTTTTAAAAAATTTCTTTTTCATTTTTAAAAATTGATGTTCGTTCCTCATTTCCCCTTTCCTTTTGCCTCCTCTCCCCAATATCTCAGTCACTTCTCTCAAGATTTGTAACCAGTAACCAACCCTGGTACCAAGCCAGAAAACTACTCACCCTCAGTTTTCCTCATCAGTAAAATGAAGCCATTTGGTCACATAATGACTCAAGTCTACCTTACCATGATTTGAAAGCATATTGGCCTAGTCAGAGAACCTGGTCAAATTCTACCTACTGTCAGCTTGAAGGAGGCATTAATCATCCCTGGGTGGAGGGGAGGAGAGGGTGTTTTTTTCCTTGTAACATAACTGGGTTGCATTTAATGGCCTTTAAGAGCCATCATCCTATATTAAATTAATTTGAACCTCCTATAAAATGAAGGGGTTTGGACTAGGTCCATTCCACGAAGACTTTTCCAGGGATGACTCCCCTTTCCCCTCCCTCCAGTCTCTGGACTAGTCATAGACTAGGTTTGGTCCCTGCTATCGAAGGAAATCTCTTTATTTTTACTCTCCTTGTAGAAATCTTTCAGTGACATTGGAACCCAAAGCAATCAATATGACTGAGACATCTTCCATGTCTTCTCATAGAAAAGACTAATTCTTTGATTTATAATTGGAGTGAAATGGAGATTTCACAGAATGGGGAGAGGGAGAAATGCCCAGAACCTCTTGTGTTTT
Organism: Macrotis lagotis; assembly: GCF_037893015.1. Classification (NCBI taxonomy): domain Eukaryota; kingdom Metazoa; phylum Chordata; class Mammalia; order Peramelemorphia; family Peramelidae; genus Macrotis; species Macrotis lagotis. The sequence continues at coordinate 267,189,171 of NC_133662.1, read as the reverse complement.
CCCCTTCTCCCAGACAGTGCTGACTGCTCATTGGTTTTTGTATTTTAAAAACGGAAACAATTTTATCAATAATTGTTCCTCAGCTTTCATTTAGAATGTTTAAAAATGATCTCAGACTTTCTGTGAATAATTTAATTGGGGACTACCCATAATTCAGCCTTACCTTTGGGCTGACCTTGAAGTCAGACTAGTGTGACCCTAGGCAAGTTGGCTTTCCTTGACTGGGCCTGTAGGATGAGGACACTGAGCTCAATGATCTTCAGCAATTCGCTTAACCTCAATTTGCCAACCTAGTTAGTCTCTGAGGTCCCTTGCAGTTTTGAATCCATGATCCTATGATCCCTTTCTGCCTTTAAATTAGATGATCCAATTTACATGCTCCCCCAGCCTGACCAGAAGACCCTGTGGATAGCAGACACTTGAGAAATGGTAATTGAATTCAATTCTTCTCTGGTCATTTTAAAATGCATGTGAAGTAGAGGAATGGGATTTGGGATGCATGTCATTCCTAGTGGAAGCTGAATTTGTTTATGTTTTCAAAAGCCTTCTTTACCATTTAAGCTCGTCTCAATTCTGTCTTTTCTAACACTGTTTGGACTTTTCCCCCTAGATGGCTATAAACTTTACTCTACAGAGTGGAACCTCTTTGCCTTGCCAAATCCCGAGTTACCCTCATCTTCTGAATGAGGAGAAGGAATTCTTGTAAAATGTAAAATATTGTCTGAAATATGATATGGTGGGCAGTTTGATGACCCTTCCAAATGATAAACTTAGGTAGCATGGAGCCCTCACTATGTAGTTTGCAGAATGAGTTGATGTCTTGTCCTCTATGTAAAATATTTGGGTTTGCTAGGATGGTTCCTGAGTCTGTGATAGAGGATTTGATCCACCATCTTGCAATATTTATGTTTGGGCTGCCTGATCTGGACATTGTTTGTAAATAAAAAACTAAGGTTTTAGACAATTGACTACACCATAACCATTTCAGATAACACAAAACAGTCATGCTGCTTTCCCTCCTAGCTCAGAAACTCTGGGTTTCTTTCCAGAAAGGGGATCAAGTGTGTGTGTGTGGGGGGGGAGTTACCAGATGGATGACCTTGATCTTCCTGACTTGGAAGGCCACCATAAGCCTAAGGCATACCTGCTTCCTCTAGTCTTTGGCACTGAACTTCTTCCCCAAACAGGATGAGATAGAAGGTGTCCTTAATGCAGTGAGACATCAACAGCTGTTGGCCAAAGCATCAGGTTTGCAAAGATCCAGAAAATGTCTCTGTCAGAGTCACCAAAGACCATGCCTGCCCAGGTGGCCATGGCCTAAGGATTTTTGCTTGGGGATTTCAGAGGATGAGGAAGATGAGGCAGGTTTGTTGGAAAATGGAAGTGGAGGGAAGGGAGGTCAGGTGAGATAGGTGAGGTGCAGGCTGGCTGCTGCCAGCACTGAAGTCATTTGATAGGCCATTATTCTTTTTTTTTTAGTTTTTTTTTTGCAAGGCAATGGGGTTAAATAACTTGCCCAAGGTCACACAGTGAGGTAATTAAGTGTCTGAGGCTGGATTTGAACTCTGGTCCTCCTGACTCCAGGGCCAGTGTTCTATTCACTGTGCTACCTAGCCGCCCCTATTTTCTTTATTATGTCTGGGCTTTGCCTTGATGTGGAATCCCTGTGACCTTGAGTAGGTGTTTACACAAAGGACTCCATTAGAGGGCAAGCATCATGTTTCCTAGAGGGAAGGTGTTTGATGGGAAGAAATGAACCATCTTCTTATGCCCTTCAATCATTCTGACCTTGAAACAGTGAAATCCCTGGCTACTTTGGTGTCAAAGAAAGCATAGAATATTTGGCCTGATTGTTGGTTTTTCCCCAAATAGTTTCATTTGGAGATTTTGTGTGTGTGTATATATACAGAAAATTTTTAGGTTGCTAATCATGCTTAACATCTACAGGAAAACCTCTTTGATCACCTCCAGGAATTTATACTTTCCCCTTTTTAAAATGACTTCTTACTTTAATATATGCTTCACTTTCACCCTCATGTGTTTGTTTTATCACTCCCCAGGTTCATAGGTTCTTGGATCTAAAGCTAAAAAATATGTCAGAGGCCATAGTGAGTCCAAGCCTCTCACTTTACGGATGGAGAAATTGAGGCTGAGGATGTTTCAGTGATTTTCCCAAGGTTACACAATTCCCTAACCACTTTTCTTTGTTGTCTTCATTATCCCAGCACTGAGTATAGTTCCTAAGACATGGATTGATCTATGCCCAGATCAAATAAGGTTTCAAAGAAATCTTTTTCCTGGCACTATTTTTTCCCCCTTTTGACATGCTTTCGTTAGTGTTTCATTAGTGTCCCTCCCCAATGTCTTCTTGTTTCTCCTCCAAAACACTCCATTGTAACCAGTAAGTACAGTTAACCCAAGTGAATCTTCACACCCTGGCGTCATTCTGCACTTAAGGTTTATTTCTAGATTTAGAAGTCTGAATCTAAATGTATATCTCTTGAGTTCATATTACCTACATTTTCTAACATGTGCTCTCTCAATAAATTAAAAAATTTAAAAAAAATGACAGTTTAAGAAAGTCAGCCAATACCCCCCCCATAGTCCCCCATCTTTTCCAGAAGGGAAGAGCCACCCTCTCTTATCTTTTCTTGGAGTCCCAGCTGGTCATTTTGAATTCACAACATTCATTTTCAGTTGCTTTGCTGCTATTGATCTTTCTGTTTTTGTGAGCCATTGTATTTGTTTTTTTGGTTTTGCTGATTTCATTTTATAGTGTAGTGATTCATGTTAATTTTTCCTGTTTTGTTTTCTTCTCTTCATCAGTTTTCATTGTTCCTTCCAGGAAAGCAGTCTTCCCCTACATCTGTGTTCAGATGCCACAATGTGTCCATTCCCTGATCGATGGACATTGGCTTTGTTTCCAGATATTTACTACTACAAAAAGTGCTGCTTTTGTCATTGACCTTCTTATTTCTGTTCGGTCTTATTCAACTCCATGAACTTAAAAAAGAACCCAAACTACTTGGTCTATAAAAAGCACCATACATTGGGGCAGCTAGGTGGTGCAGTGGATAAAGCACTGGCCCTGGAGTCAGGAGTACCTGGGTTCAAATCCAGTCGCAGGCACTTAATAATTACCTAGCTGTGTGGCCTTGGGCAAGCCACTTAACCCCATTTGCCTTGAAAAAAAAAAACCTAAAAAAAAAAAGCACTGTAGGAGGTGTTGGAGAGAAGAAATTCTCCAAAGCGGGAGGAAATAGCTTGAAAAGGGTTGAGAACAACAAATCATCAATTTGACTGAAACCTGAAATGGGGTTGAAGGGTTAGGGTAAGGTTAAGGTGGTTGTCTCTGAGCCTAAGCGGAGTCATTGGAGTTTACAGAGCAGGGAGGGCCATGATCTGATCTGAGTTTTCAGACTGTTGTGTTGCCAATTACATGGGCAGAAAACTGGAGAAGGGAGACGGCAGGCAATTGCAGTAGTGTTGGCCAGTGATGTTAAGGGCTTGAACTAGGCTGATGACCTTGTCAGTAGAGAGAAAGGGAGCAGAGGTGAGGCATGTTGGACACGGAGAAGCTAATTCAATGTGGAATGTGAATGACTCTCAGGCAGTAAAACATCAGTGATGATAAGTGGAATACAAGATAAGGAGTGGAAGGAAGAGAGGGAAGAGACTCCAGCCTGGATGAATAGAGTGTGGTTTATTGTACTTGGAGTTAGGAAGACCTAGATCTGAATCTTGCCTCTGACACTTAAGATCTCTGTATTCTTAGAGAAGGCACTTATGCTTTCTGGTACTCAGTTTCTCCATCTGTACAAAGACGCTGTTGGATTGGGTAGCATTTTAGTTCCCTTCTAGCTCTCAATCTGCCATCCTAAGAGAACTACTTTAAATTATGTCTTTCTGAGTTTTATTTTTATATTCTCACATCCAGAGTTATTGGGATGGAGTTTGACTGAGCACCTATTATTTGGATTATTAATACTATATTTTAAAGCACTGTCTATATGGGAATTGTTGTGGAGACATGACTTGTGTAATTTCTCAACACTGCTGGGGCTTGCACTTTTATTTGACTGATGCATGGTTGAGGTCTTGCTTTTCCATAGATTCAGGAGGACTTTTCTGTAGCTCACCTCCTGTAATCGAGCTTATCGTGGGGAGCTGGGTAGGAGAGAACCTACAATTGGTACTTAAGAATTGATTTCTTTTCTGTCCTGAATGTTGGTCAAAGAGTCTAAGTGTTGGGAAGAGACCTTCAGCTGAATTTGGGCCTGAGACACACCATCCTGGTGATAAATTGGGGTTTGCTGAGAGTCTTCCAGGGTGCTGACCCATTCCACTTGGAATGAGAGCTTAAATTTTTGGGAAATTTTCTTGAGCTCATTCCTAGTTCCACCCTTATTATCTTGTTCTGCCTTCAGGGGCCAAGAATTCAAACACCTATATAGCCAAATATATAGCCAATTCACAGTCCTTCTAGTCATTTCATTTCTCTTTGTTCTGTAGGGATTCCATAATTCTGAAATTATCTTCTAGCTGTTGTAAAGAAAAACCATTTCAAAGCAACCTAAAAAATTAATCTGCCATCTGCTATGATTAACATGCCAAAAATTGTCAGTTTCCTTCTTGAAAGAAATTTTTATTGCTGTTTAAAAAATATCACTTATATTTCCCAATATATCCCTTGTGGAGAACCATCCCTTGTGATGAAGAAATGGTGGTGGTGCAGAGATGTTAACAAAACCTTCCAACGTGTTGAAGACATTTGACATTATATGCGCTGTCTGCACCCATAGTCCCTACCTCTGCAGAGAAGTAGGGGCAGGTGACTTTGGCTCCAAGTTGTGAAAACATCTAATTTCTGTTTTAGAATCTATAGGGCGACCCCCCTCTCCTTTTCTGTTGGAACCTGCCAAAGCCACAGGCGCTGTAGCATTGATACTTCTTAGATAGTGGAGTTCAGACCTATTTTCTGGACTTTTCTTTGGTCCTTTTATACTTGTCTTTTGGCATGACTCAGTGACCATCCAGTCTCTTCAAAAGAGCCAGAATTTATTTTGCTAGGATTGCTCCAGATTATTCTGGTGTGCTGGTTTATCATCTATGTCTTATCACCTATCCTTACCTTTTGGGAACTGTAAAACAGGGTTAAGTGACTTGGTCAGGGTCACACAGTGAGTAGTGTCTGAGTCTGCATTTGGACTCAGGTCTTCCTGACTCCAGTTCTGGTATTCTATCCATAGCTGCCTTTTAATGAGATAGTCCTAATACACCAACACTGGCATTCTGTCAGAATAGAAACTTCTAGCAAGTGGGGGATGTTTCCCCTTTGTCTTTCTGTCTTCAGTCCTTGGCATCTGGCCCATGATGAGGGTTTGGTAAGTGATTTTTAATTCTTCAGTGGAGTAGAAGCTCAATGAGGACTTGTGGATGGATCCATGAACATTATTGACATTTCTATTACCTTTGAAAGCTTGCAGCACCCTCTTCATATATTATTTTAGTTGATATTCACAATAATCCATTGAGATTTAAAAATTTACATGCATCTAGCACCTTCAGATTGCAAAGTCAATTATGTATTTTTATTGGATCATTACTGCAAGCCCAGGAGATAGGGGCTATCATTATCCTCATTTTACAGATGGGGAAACTAAGACTCAGAGAAGTCAGAGACCTATACAGCTATTTGCTGTCTGCAGCAGGAGGAGAACCCAGGTCTTTCATATTCAAAGTCTAGCACTTAGCCACAATGCCATTTAGATACTTCAAAGTAATAGATCATTCTGCCAAAAATTAAATTTTTTTTTTTATTAAATAGTGACTGAACTAACTCTCTTCCTAAAGAAATCCAGTCTTTCAAATGCAATAATGTTCCCAGCAGAAGGAACACAGGCAGGTTGTAAAGGGGGTTTGTTTGGTGTCTCAGCCCTCAGCTGTTAGGGTCATTCTCTGGGCAATCTCACTTGGGGTGTAGTGCAGGAAGTAGGGAACGGAAGCCCCTGGTCTTCGCATTGCATTAATGAGCACTGTCTTTGTTTCCTCCAGCCACAAGAACTGTCTTCAATGTCCCTGACTAAATGGAGTTGGTTTCCCCACACGGCTGGGCTTTCCCCTCTGTCCTTTGAGTTCTGTTAGAGGCTTAGGATGGCAGCCTGTGGATCACCCTAGTGTTCTCTCTGTCTGAATTGGACAAACCACACCCCAGGAGGTTTTCTCTTCTATTTATTATTTTTTTGGGTGGGGGGATGTAGGGCTCTCCAGAAAGGATCCTTCACTTTTCTCATATTTAGTGATGAGTGAAAATATTCAAGCCAACTCAGGCCTTTTCCTGCCTTGATTCACTTATCACTCACGTTTTGACTCCCACCTATTCCCAACCTTCTTACTGGCTTTCTGAGCTCCTTTTGCTTCTCAAGGCCCAGAACTCACCTTTACCTGATCTCCCCAGCTACCACAGTCCTGTGTACTTTGCCAATCTTTTGTTTTTACATATCTGATGTCCTCTCAGAAGAAAGACTTTCTGAGGTCAAGGATTATGCCATTTATCATTTTTGTGTCTTGCCCCCAATGCCTTAGTTAACTCTTAAAAAAAAGTTCATGGAAGGAGAATGGAGGGAAGAAGGGAGAGAGGACGAGAGGAGTAGCTGAAAGCATGGACCCAAGTTTGAGGTGGTTCTTTCTGCTTAATGATAGTAGAGGTTTAATAAATGCGATGTGATTGATTTATTGATTTCTGGACATTGATTTCTTGTTTATGCTCCCTGGATATTCTCTCTTTTAAGTTATAACCACATCAGGGAGCCAGTCAAGTTTGGGGCTTGTACTTGTCCAATTGCTATCCATCCTTGAGACCAGCCCCAGTGATGCCTCCTCTGGGAAGCCTTTCATCTTCCTCCTTGCTTGGAAATTGGATTTCAGAGTCTGACACCCTTAATGCCCACATCGTGGAGGTGCTGAGGAAAGAATCCATCCATTGGCAAGAGAGTTGGTAGATGGCCTCCAGTTGTTTCTTCCAGTTTTTCTCTTAGGGTTCAAGATATAGAATTCATAGGACAATTCAGAGGCCATATTGAATAAAATTTCATTTTACAAATGAAGAAACTGAGACCCAGAGCAATGACATTACTTATGTCTGGGCTCTCAGGAAGGAGTAAAACCAGGATTCTTGGACCTCTGGCTAGATTTGAACTTATTCTGTTCAGTTAGTATTTCTTGTGCCAGATCTTAATTGAGATCTCCTTCCAGCAGGGCAGGTGGCTTTCCATGTTTATAAAGTGCATTCTTAATGGTTAGGCTTCTGAGGTGAGCTTGCTCAGGGACTCATGCGCTAAGATACAGTCTCTCACCCATATTTGAAATTCCCTTTTCTGGGAATGCCCTTCCAATACTTGCTTTCCATTGGTGTGGTCCTGGAGACCTTTGGATCACCTCCCTCCTAACATCGAATGGGAACTTAGATTTAGATGTGATCATGGTGGTTAGAAGACACTGGGGGGGGAAAATTTCCTCAGAAAAGCTGTAATTTCCTTCATGACAGGATGTTGCTGGTCACCAGAAAGTTCTATTTTCTGTGAGCTCATCTGGAGACAGCTGTGGCTTTGAGGCTATCACTGGTCCCTTATTTTATCCCAGACCAGCTTCAGGTTTTAGGCGGTGTTTATCTTAGGACTTCTCTGGGTGGATTCATTGTGGTGTTCTTTTTCCGTGATGGCATTTTCATTTTGTCCGACAGGCATCTCATGAGTGGTTTTGAGTGGCCTCTCCGAGGCATAATTCTCAGAACTCTCCCAGAGTCCAGGGTTCCAGACAGAGATCAGCCAGAATCCCAGACCTAGGGTCTTGTCCTATTAGATGTTTCTAAGACTCTTGGGGGAGCCATGTTATTTTTCGTGCATTGTTTAGGGGTGGGGGTGAACCTAGTCCCCTCTGCTTTCGATCCAACTGCCCTCCACTGGGGCAACCACATGAGCAGAATTTATGTAGATGGTTCCTGTAGAAGTAGGAATGAGGCAAAAGTTTTATTTAGACTCTTTTTGCCTTACTGGCCTTAAAGAACTCATAAGCCTGGCATCTGCTACCCTGAAGGAGCTTCTGTTCTAATGAATGAATCTATACTTGTTGAGGAGTGCTGAGGGAATGGGAGTCTGGGATGGGGAGGGGGCAGACAATGGGCGCAGAGACATGGGCAGGAATGGTGGGACTCCAGCTGGCAGAGCAGGTGGTGGGAGGAGATGGGCTGGACGAGGTTGACCTAGCTGTGTTCTTCTTCTGGGCCTGAGGTCTCTGCTAGTGCAGATCAAAGGGTAGAAAGTGGTTATTCTAAAGCTGCCCCATCATAACAAAAGAAGGGTCTTCCAAGGTGATTTAATCTAGTGAAGTGGGGAAGAAATTGCCACAAATTTCATTTAGTCAGAAAGCTACTATGTGTCACATACTCTGCTACATATTGGGGATGCTGAGATAAATTTGAAACAATTGTAGACCTTTTCCTGTCTAGAGAAACACTGTGAGCAGATAAGACATACATATGCTCAGCTTGGTCAGAGCCAAGACTCCCAGGGCCGCCGAATTGAAATACTGTTTTTGCATCGAACCAGAATGTGTCCCCAAAGATCTCTTGTTTATGTGAATTTTGTATATAATGATATTTACAGTATTAGAAATGAATCCATTTTGTTGTTATTGAGAAAATGGTCTTGACCTCACAGGTTGCATCTCAGGGATCTCATGGAAAACCCAGATCACACTTGGAGAAATTTTATTATGTTGTCTTTTTCCTCTGATATAAAAATTGGTACAACTGTATGGACACACTAGTTGGACAGAAATAATTTCCAGAAATTGAAGGTGTTAAGACTTAGATAATTTTATCAATTGTTTTGGTTTCCCATCAACTCAACTCTATAAATTGTCTCCTATCTTCTCCTCTTTTCTCTGTTTAGGCTCATCTAGTTTTTGTTTTTGTCATTTTTCAGTCATGTCTGATTCTCTCTAATCCATTTGAAGTTTTCTTGGGAAAGATACTTGGAGTGATTTGACATTTCCCTCTCCCACTCATTTTACAGATGAGAAAACTGTGGCAAACAGGGTGAAATGACTCACCCAGGGTCACACAGCTAAGTGTCTGTGGCCAGATTTGAATTCATGAAGATGAGGACTTGCAGCCTCCAAGTCCAACTCTCAATTAGACTGCATATTTCTAGTCTGGGCCCTTTCCAAACTGCCCCCTCCCCCCCCTTAAGAAAATAATATTCCCAACACATAGGTTAAACTCTCTTATGGAAAACCCTTCCCTGGTTCCCATGTTTCTCTAGGGCCCTCCACTAGGATAGTAAAGCCCTCCATATTATGATTCTAGCTTTCCTATTCAACCTCATTTCATGGTCTTTCTTTTTATGATCTATGCCAACAGCATGGAACCAATCAAACTGAGCTGACTATTCCCCAAGCTCAATATCCCACCTACCTGAGCATTTTCCCCAAGAAGTCCCCTCTGTCTGAAGTGCCAATCTGCCTTATTTTCACTCTGCCAAATCCTCATATTCATTTAGGGCTCAGTTCAGGTGCTCCCCCCATCCCTCCCCAGAAGCCTGTCCTATTCCTCTGTCTCTATTTTCTTACTTGTGTCCCCCCATCTCCAGCCTCACTGGAATGCACTGCAGCAGGGTGGGGGACTTTTCATTCTCTTTATATTCCTTAAGATGAACAATAAAGTTTGATTTTGTTGCATTGTTGAACTGAATTCAGTTGCAGCGTTATAAAACTTTAGAAGGCATTGTTGAATGTGCTTAACATCTTAGGTTAAATTAAGCCCCTCAAGATTTTCTTGAATCTAGTGGGGACTTGGGAATTTTTCCATGACAAATCCATCTAATCTGCTTTGAGGTTTTTTTTTTCCATGATGCTAATAATACTCATAATAGCTGACATTAATATAGCATTTTAAAGTTTATAAAATGTGTTTTACATTGGAATTTTTCCCAAGCAATCAAACGAGCCAGCATTGGCCCTAGTTCTGGATTTGACTGAAGTCATAAAACAAGATATCAGAGTAGAAAGGAGGTCCATGGTCCATGGAGTGCTGAATGGGGAGCTGGGAGCTCTGGGCTATTATCTCAGTTCTACCATTATCTATCAGGCTGTGGAATTTGGGAAAAGTTAAATCCCTTCTCTGGTCCTTATCCATCAGATGAGGGGATTGAACTTGATGGAAGAAGCATCAATTTAGAGTTGCCCAAAGTTGAATGGATGCCTTTGAGAGATTCCCTTCCACTCACATATCACCTGAAGACTGGTTGACCACCTATGTGATGGTTGTGATGCTGAGAGAAGTTTGACTCTGTGACTAGACAGACTTCTGTAAAATCAGACATTCTGGAAGCCAATGATTGATCCCATGGCAACATGGCACTAGGTTTTGGACAAAGTGTGTTCCTAGGATCCTATTTTCTCCATGGGCCCCCAGAGGCACAACAGGCAGGGTGTGGTTTTTTTTTGTTTTTGTTTTTGTGTTTTCCTTTTAATTTTAGGAATTGTCTTCATTCTACTACTGCCTTCCTTAGTCTGCCTCCCTTTCTTTTGGCCTCCCATGAGACTTGGATTTTATCCAGGGTGTTTGCAGATGTTCTGAGATAATAGTGTCATTATCCCCATTTTATGAGTGGAACTTTTTCCTTTCCCTTAATAAGAGTCCTCAAAAGCTACCACCAACCATTGCTTTCCCATTGCAATTATCATAGACAATTGTGGAAGTCAGAGCATGGGATACTCCCAGAAAACTTGTCTCTCCAACTAAGCACGTTGTATTTGATGGTCTGCTGTCCATCTTTTCAAAAAAAAACACATCCCAGACAAGGGTAGAATAACATTCATTATCTTACATTCACTAAATCACAAGATACAACAATGTTAAAAGTCCTGTGATAGGGAGGGAGGGGAGGAGGGAAAAGGGAAGAGGGAGGGGGAAAGGGAAAGATTAGGCCATAGAGACATTAGGGCAGACCTGTGCAGTGAGGGAATTGGAGCCTTCGCTTCCGTAGCCTCCTTGCCTGGTTATAGCCTCTGGCCTGGCTGCTCTGAGCAGTGGTGATAGTGTGTTTCAAATAGGAATTTCTGGTGTCCACGACGGCTTGCAGTGTATGGTTTAACCTGGCCAATGTTTGCATATTCTGAAGGAAAATGCTTCCTCAGTTTCTTTATTGAAGCCCTATACTTTAATTATTTTTAAATGCTTTGGAGACGTTTCTCTGTATCTCTTTCACCCCCAAACCCCATTAGAGTTGTTGTCCCTTGTAACAAATAAGCAGAACTAAGGAAAGCAAGCAGATACTTGGGCCATACAGATGGGAATGTGGATGTCTTCTTCCATGTGGATAGTTTATTGCTGAATCCAGAGTCTCAACTGATTATTTCATTGATCAAAGTGCCCTTGGGTAGGAACCTGTGTTGACTAAGACCTCTGTTGACTTTGTCAGACCCACCTATCTTTGGGTCTCTGGGTGGTCTCGACTGTGGGTCCGTGAGCCCCAAGCACTGTATACCAGGAGGTCAACCTGAGCTCCTGTCCCCCCCACTTTTCTGTTGCTTGATGACCCTGTTTGAAAGTTATCATGAAACTAATGTGAGGGGCCTCAGATCTCAATTCTTCCTTGGGGAGGAGAACCCAGATATGAACTAGACAGTGAAAAGGGAGCTAGCTCTTGGTTTCAAATGACCTTCTCAGTTTATATGCAAAAAGCCTTATTGTTCTCTGCCTTTTGCTGGCTTCCTGTGAGCATTCAGGCCTGGCTTCTCTGGGTGAGCGCCAGGTGACGAGGGGGAATGCTTGGGATATATGTGGGCACCCATCTGACCATTGTTAGCAGACACACTCAGCATTTGGTGCCTTGGATGATTTTCCAACTGGAAAATCTGGAAATACGAATGTCAAGCACATATTTTGGAGGCTGAATCTCCCACATTTTGCATCAGCTCACCCAGAAGACAACACATGCCAAGTGCTATTTGGTGTTGGTGTGTCAACAGAGCCAAAGCCATGCCAAACAAAGATGAGCTCTGAGAAGGTGGCCCACCCCTCCCTTGGAGGAAGGCACTGGGGACTCAGCCCCAGCCCTTTTCTCTCCTACATTCAGTGTCTTTCTTCTTGAACAGATCTGGGGATGGACTGTCCTCCTCATGACACACCCCAGTTTACTGATCAAGCCCTCTTCAGTTTTTGTGTGGGCACCTTTGTAAGGTCATTTCTAACTTCAAAATGAAGACAGGAAACAGCCTCGTTTGGTGGTGAAGGAGAGGGACTCCTGGAAGGGGAAATGACTGAATGAAGCTTCAGGCTTCTCTGCATTTCCACCCCAGTAATGCTCGGTATGTTCTCCTCCCTGCATACCAAAGAGTTCTCTTTCCACTTATCCCTTGACTGGGGCAAGCCCTGGTATCTTTGGGGTGATTAATGAATAGAGGATGATTAGTGGTGGACAACCAGAGGGTGATGCACGAGGCAGGCAGGCAGGACCAGGGGTTTTGTAGATTTACTTTAAGCAGATCTCCCTCCTCCCCCCCCCCCCCATGACCCTGATCAAATAGGCCGATTGAATTCAGTCTTAGATAAGCTTCTCTGACCCTGGATTGAGGACAGATGAGATGGATGCTTCACTACTTTTGGTTTCTCCTTTCTCAATTGGTGTAACTTCCCAAGTCATCCCCCATCTTTTTTTTTGAGTTGCACCTTTACCCCATTGTACAGAATAGGAAATAGAGGTTCACAGGAGTTGAGTGACTTGTCTGAATCTTCAGGCCCTTAAGGAAGAGGGACGGGAGAAATAGTAGTTCATAGAATCACAAAATAGAGTTAGAAGGGCCATCTCACCCTGAGAGTAGGAATGAGCCCTGACCCAACCCCAGCATTCGTTATTAAATCCTAAGCTTCCCAGAGCAGCTGAATCACTACTGTAGGCCAGTGGGCAGAAATCTACCCTGTCTTCTTCTAGGCCTTGCCCCATTTTGTCTCCCCAAGACTCATTTGAATAGACTGCCATCCCTGGAGCTCATTTCCAGCTCAAAGTCTCTAGCATCTTTTTGGTTGCTACACCAGTATTTTGGGATGGTCACCTGCCCCTGCCAGGCCATGACCAGAGACATCTTGGTTTGCAGTATTTTCTGTGGCTCCTCACCATGCCAGCTGAAGTCTCTTCCACCATTTGTAGAAGGAACAGGGAATGGGTCAGCTGGCTGAGGGGCCTGGCTGTGAACAGTTGTGTCTGGAATGACAGCTCCTCCAGGCCTCCTTGGGGGCAAGCCAGACCTTTGTTAGGCTCAGCTGCAAGCTTCATCATGGGCACTAATTATGGGCACGATTTCTAATAAGAGTGTTTAAAGGAAGTGATTATCAGAACCCTCGATGTACATGAAGAGGGCATGAATAAATAGGAAAATCATTTATTGGAGGAATGAATAAAAAACATTTATTTGGTGCTCATGCTTTGTCAGACTTGAAATAGGTTAATACTTTCAGTTTTACTGGTGTCTTATCTTTTTTGATATCTTTTATTTTCTGCTTTACCCTTCCCCCTTCCCTTACCCAAAGAGCTTTTCTTAAAACATGGTGGGACAGTAGATAGAGCGTTGAGCCTGGAATCAGGGCAAACTGAGTACAAATTCAGTCTCAGACACTTGTTAGCTCTTTGACCCTGAGCAAATCACTTAACCCTGTTTGCCTCAGTTTCTTCATCTGTAAAATAGGAATAATACTATCTACTTTGCAGGTTTGTTTTGAGGATCAAATTGTTTCCAAAACAAATGAGCAGACCTTAACCCAGTGCCTATATCTATATGCATACTGCATAAGGGGTGTGGGTATATAAACTATTCAGGCAAACATCTTTTCTGTTAGTTATGTCTGACATGCTAGGCAACATTTCCCATCTGTAACCCTCCATCTTTTCAATAAAAGGTAGGGGAGGGTCATGCTCTTTAAATTTTTTGAGTGATAGCTTTTATTTTGGCATCACATGACTTTCCCAGGTTATCTCTCATTTTCCCCTTCACTCAAAATCATCTTTCATAACAAAGAATAAAAATAAAAGGAAAATAACCAGCTCAGCAGAACAAATTAATATATCAAGCGAGTGAGCCCTCAAAGAGCTTACATTCTAATGGGGAAGACAACGTGCACATTTATGGATATGCCCGAAACAGCTACCTTGTGAGGTACCTTTGCTGGAGAGCTCCTGGCATCAGGAGGGAGTAGGGAAAGACCTTCCCTACAGAAGGTGTTTCGTGAATGAAGAAAACCCAGAATTCCAAATGCTAGAGGGGAAAGGGGGGAGAACACCAGGTGAATAGAATGTATGGTATGCCAAAATTAGAGTCCTCCCACCTCTGCAAGGAAGGGAGGAGAGGTAATTATTTCATTTTCTAAGAACACAGATGGCAGTCTCATCTCAGAAAAGGGTGGGGGGGACGAGTCAGCCAATTGAGGAGAAGCTCTGTGAGAAGAGGCAGATGAGCTTGGTTAGAAAGAGGAGTCATTCTGTTTCTTAGAAAGACTGTCATATGACACAAAGGCAGTTTTGAAAGTTCAGTCTTAGTTCATATTGTGATGCCCATATATGTCAATTCTCCATTGACCTGTGATTTCATCCAAGTGGGCACCCCTACCAAGATCATGACTTCTCCCTGAGTCCACAAAAGGTCTTTCAGAGTTGATGATGTGAACGAAACATCATCTCTCTGTGGATAACTGAGCATAATGACCAGCTAGGAGGCATCACCGAACCAATGATGTATACCTTTCCACCCCAACAAGACCTGCCCAAGCTTGGATCCCATTGGCATGGTCTTACAGAATGTACGGTTACCTCTGTGTCCTAATGAGTCATTGAAAGATCCCTTCAATAGAGAAATACCTAATTAAGTCTTGCTCCTGATTCTGCCTTCTTTTCCTCCTGCAAAGTGGGGTTATTTAAGCTTAAAACAATGAACTTGCTATCCATGGTGCCGAGATTCCTGCAAACACTATATATTAGAAGCACTTTACCTTGATGACAGGTGGGCATATTTTATAGCAAACTCTTGCCTGTGTATGCCTGACAGACCTTAGCTGAGATAGAAAGATTAACAGAGACAACATTTGTGCTTGCTGCACATTTTTTGAATTTTCTGGATTGATGCTGGGTTTCCATTTCTCATCATTTATTTTCTAGTAAAGAAGACTTTGGCCTCATTCCTCCAGATAAGTGTATCCACTGGTGTCCAGAAAGTGTTGTATCCTCAGATCTGGTTCCCCTTTTGGGTTATAATACTCGGTGTGATGACTCTACTGCTCAAATTGTTAGGGAGGAAACAGGATATGGAAGAAACTGCTTATATTTCTTTTTCTTTTTAATTTTTAAAATCAACTTTACATACATTACATTTCTACGTATAAAAATAAACAACAAAGAGCATTATGTTTGACATAAATTTCCTGTAGTTTGTCTTTTAAAAAAATAGGAATTGGTCAGTACTGGGCATCTCTCAAGAGGAGTGCCACACCTAAAAAAATCTTCACATTGTAATTCTCTTAGTGAGACCGGGTACCATTCTGCCTGAAGACACGTTCCTTGATAGCTCTCAAGCTGCTAGCTTTCTCAGCTGTTAGATGAAGGGGCAAAAACAGTATCTGGTCAGTTTTTAGTTGTCAGTAATTTTGATGAAGCAGCTGGAGAGAAGGAAAAAAAGCCAACAGAAATGATATCAGGTTATTCCGATCCATTGACTAACCCAAAGATGTGTGTGGTGAGGGGGCGGCAGATGAGGCAGAGCTGAGCCTTACCTCTGATTAACACCCTTGCAAGCAAAGGTGAGGCTCAGCTCTGCCTCATCTGCCGCCCCCTCACCCTACATCCCCTACATAAAATTGCTGGGTATTGGTGCCATCATTCAAAGCCCTCCCCAGTGTCCTGATTGGAGGCTGTGTACGAGAATTGGACTCCTGCCTTTCCATTTGTGAAAGAGAGGAATCTGAAGTTTAACAAATCCACACATGTTGGACAAGAATGGTGATTTTCTTTTTTTCACAGATGTGGCTTTTTAAAGGCTGTCATTGAATTGAGTGGAAATGACTGTTTTTAGTGGTCACTATTTCATTGTATGATTGGGGAGTCTTAGAAATTTGCTTCCAGTAAGGGAGTAAAAAGGGGAGTGATACCATGTTGTTGGATGTGTTGAAGAGACGATGAGAACTCTAGCCAGTGGAGAGTCTGGGCTCTAAGAATTGTTATGGCCTCAGAAAGTCTTCCATAAAGAGTCTTGAATTGGAGGAAAGGCCCATTTACTTTGTTCTCTTTTTTCATCATTTCCTCCTGTTAGGCTTTCAATAAACATTAAATGTCAGGGACCGTGAGGCTAAGTGACTTTCCAGAAGTTGTGATGGAAATTACTGGACAGAGCTGGAAGTAACTGTTTCAGTCCCAGAATTTCATATCTAATGACCTTGGAAATGAGGTCAGGAAACTGAGGGTTGGAAAGAAGAGTCAAATATTCATTTGCATTTTGCCAGATCCCCAAATGGAGTCATTATTATGGAAAGATATTATTAGATTTCATTTTTATTGAAAGTTAATGTATAATATTTATTTTAATTGTATAATGTAGCCATATAATTGGTAGTGGCACCATGAAATTACGGTCTGTTGCCTGGGTTCTGTCTGTAAACTAGTTTAGAAAAAATCCATTTATACTCAGCGGAAGTCACTTCCCCCCACCAATCCCACCTTCCTGATGATAAGCTTGTTGGAAGTCTCCCAATTTACCTGCTTTTTTGAGAGCTCTTTTCCTTTCTAGGTCAAGAGATTGAGACATTTCACTCCCACACTGCCCATTGGCCTGCCCATTGATTCTGGGGAGCCTGGGCACTGAGGGGTGCCAGGCGATTTTAAACTCTATTCATTTAACCCCCCCCCCCCTCCACTCCTAGGAAGAATGAGTGCCTCTCTTTTTAGGAAAGTCAACATGGTCCTTTTGCTATGGCTAGAAGACCCGAGAATATCCAAACTGTTATATGCACATCAGTTTACTATTCATGGCCCTGCATCTATATTGGTTCTCAGCTATATTTTGGTCTTTTTTCTGTTACTTACTATATTTAACACCCCTGCTAAGCCAGAGTCCTTCTGTCCCTCTTTTCCCTGTGTTTTTGTTTAAGCCCTTTCTTGTGGTTGGAATGCCTTAGCCACTGATGAGCCTGCTGTCCTCCATCCCCATCTTCTGTTTCCCACCTAGACTTCAAGGCCTAGTCCAGGTGCCATCTTTTCTAGATCTCCCTTCATGCTTCCCTCCCTGGGTTGGATGTGATGTGTTGGCCACCTCTTCTGAACTCACAAAAGTCTTTGTTTCCTTGTGTTTCTTTTATTCCACCTTCTTTCTTTCCTTTTGTGTAGCATGTTATATCTTTGCATTTGTATTGCTTTTTCCCTTACCAGTCTTTAAAATTCATAAAGGCAGGACAGATACCAAGGCTTGGGCTTAAATTTCTATATTGCCTACATTTCTTCCCTGCAGATTTGGCCTGGATCTATATTATATATGATAATCCTAATGTATTAGCTGCAAGACCCTCGGCAAGTCACCTGGGAGTTTGCCTCAGTTTCCTCATCTGAAAGATGAAGGAAATAATGGTTACTTCATTGTAGGGACATTATGAGGATCAAAAGATAGATCTAACTGTGCCAATCTGCCTGCCTCATAGACAGTAAGCACTAGATAAATGTTTGCTAATATTAGGATTTGTTAACTGACCAAATATTGATGCCTACTATGTTCTTTATCTTGCTCTTTATGGCAATTCTCTTAAAATCATTTGCCACCTTATGTTTTTTTTCATTTCCTTGCTTTTTGGGACAAACCCCTACCCTAATATACCTATAATATTCCTAGCTAACCAGTGAATCCTCTGACTCTTGTAACAAAGAAAAACTGGTAAACAACAAAAAAATCAGGACAACCGATGACAGCGCAAAGGATGTTGCTTCCCCAGTGTGCCCGATCTCATTTCCACATGGAAGAACCAGGTGTGTTTCCTGATCTCTTCTCTATGCCCAAGATCTGTTCTTACTAATCACTAGGTTTGCTTTTGCAGGAGAAGTCTTTTTCTTTATATTACTGCAATCACAGTGTATATTGCTCTATCGATTCTTTTGACTCTACAAGTGCATCAGTTGATACAAGTCTTGTATATCTCTGGTTCATATTTATCATTTCTTACAGCATTATAATATTGTATGAAAAGACCCTAGGCTTCCCTGGGCAGGAGTATTGGTTGCCTGGTTTGTCCCATCCTTTGGGGTTTTGGATTGAATTATTTTGCTCTGAAGTTGAGATACAGAGAAAAGCTCCTTTTGATGGCCCCCACACTAGTAATTTGGGGGACTTCCATTTCTCCCACTGGTAATTCTTGCTCTGTGCTAAAGCACTCTGTTGTGAATTAAAGGTTTTAGTGGTCGATGTTTATGTTCCTTGACAGAATTAAGATTGTCCAACTCAATTATGTTGGGGAGAGTGATGATTAACATTCAGGGCGGGCAGGAGTGGTGAATAATTTAGCCTGGAGAACTTAGCTTGGTATGCTCTTAATGCTCATGTAACCAAACACCTCCACAAGAGCATTTCACCCCATTCCCCAGGAATCCTTCATTGACATGCTGTGTATCGGTGTCTAAACTGTGTGACAAAGAAGGCTTTTGAGAATGGTTGCTTCACCTACCTCCCTTTTTGCCTTCTTCTCCTTTCTAAGAACAGCTCTCCTGGATTGTCTAGCTTTCCCACCTAGGAATCACTTCCCTTTCAATGGCCAAACACTTCCCCTTGGTGTCTTCAGACTCAGTTACTTACTTTGGGGTATGTCCCATCTATTAACTCCCACATTCAGAGACTTCCAGAGTTAGAGCAAAGAATGAAAACATTATGGAGGATTTATTTAACTTTTTAAGTCTTTTATTTCCCATAATTCTAGTATGCTTTACAGCCAAGAGAAAGACACATCAGCTTGAGTTGGTTCTGTCTAGCCTGCCCCTGTACTTACCATGATCTTTCTCATGGGGTCATGGAGCTTCAGAGTTGCAAGGGATCTTACAGGATCTCCACCCTAGTGGTGACCAGCCTGGGAGCTGTGGAATTATGGCAGGGGCAGAAACTGTCTCCAAGGGCACAAGCCTGGAAGGATTGCCAACAGCAGCTCCTGAATACCCTCATTCAGAACACAATGAGTCCTTAGCAGAGGGGATGAGCTACTCATAGGAGTGGAACTTCCCCAAATTACTTAGTGTAAGGGATTCTCTCTGTCCCTTAACTCAGAGCAAAATAATTCAATTGAAAAGTCCAACCTATGGGGCAAGAAGATAGTTAATATTCTCTATTTGTTTCATACAATGTTAGTACTCTGTAATGGGCGACTAGATGACTCAGTAGATAGAGCATTGGCCTTGGAGTCAGGAGGACAAGAGTTTGAATCCAGCCTCAGACACTTGACTCATAACTACCTGTGTCACCTTGGGCAAGTCACATAACTCTGATTGCCTCACATCCACGGCCACTTCCTGATTCATATCTGGCCACTGGACCCAGATGGCTCTGGAGGAGAAAGTGAGGCTGGGGACTTAGGAGAGCATCCACTCACTGAAATCCAGTTCATGTGCTTGTCATGGCATCACCTCCTTGACATCATGAGCTTGAGTTTCATCTTTTCCAAATAGGCCAGACCAGATTTGTAGATGGATTTCTTGGAGAACCTTTTAGAGACCTTCTGGGTGACCATATAGAGAGAGCCTTTTCTGGTAGGGTTCTCAGGTAGAGGGTGGACTTCATGTTTTGGAAGTCTATTCTAGCTCTGAGATTCTGTTATTCTCCATGTAGGGAAGGTATGTTATGTACCCGAATTCTGTGTATCATCTGCTTTATATTCTAGGAGCAAGATGTGGTCTAGACCAAGGGTGCCAACTCAGGTAGAAAAGGATCCCTTTGGGTCATATATCAATTAAGAAAACAAAATAACCATCTCTGTTGTATTTTTATTTATTTTGTTGAACGTTTCCTATTTGTATTTGAAACTTGTTTGGGAACTGTTTGACACTTCTGATCTGGACTGTCCCTACTCTTCTCTCCCCTTATTTTTGATGGCTGATCTGTAGCTCATCAAAGTTCTCTGAGCTTTCTTCCAACATGGGGGTCAGGTGAGGAACCTGCCAACCATCTGGCCTCCCAATGGAATGACATTTCTAACACAGCTAAGTCCATGTCTATAAACAGGTGGTCAGGGCGTATTCTTCTCCCTCATCTTCCCATAAAAAGGGGCTGAAAACAGTTCATTTTTTACTTTGTTTCCCTAAGACAGAGCACACAGTAGGAGTTTAGTAGTAAATGTGCTGAATTGTATTTTCAGCCTTTAAATTGGAACTGGGTTTGCTCATTTCAGGTGCTTTGTCCTTGGGGCATGGGCACAACGGTTGTCGAGACAGTTGGCTCCTTGTGGAAGGGGCTGTATTAGTGTTTGGTGAGTCTCAGTTGTCTTCCTCCTGCTGGGAGTTGACATCAGAGAAGGCTCTTTTCCTTTGGGGGATTTCAGTCCATTTGGGTGAAGCCTTCCTTTTAGATCTTGGAGGGATTGTAGATTTCTAGTTCTTTGAAAGCATTTTCTTCAGCTCCTATTAAGACATCCTGTCAAAAGAGC
Organism: Macrotis lagotis; assembly: GCF_037893015.1. Classification (NCBI taxonomy): domain Eukaryota; kingdom Metazoa; phylum Chordata; class Mammalia; order Peramelemorphia; family Peramelidae; genus Macrotis; species Macrotis lagotis. The sequence goes on along the minus strand of NC_133662.1, from coordinate 267,168,461 downwards.
CTACATTTTGTTTAACAAATGGAAAAGCCGAGACTTCGTTGGTTTATATTTTTGGAGAGGAAAGGATAAGTGTGGTTATGGCTTTAATAAGAAACAGAGTGGGAGGAGAAGGCTGTGTTTGCAGTGTTCAGATATAGTGACAGGCAGGACACCATTCATATTTAGTTTCCAGGGGTTCAGCTGGGGTCAACTGTCAAGAGAAAGGGAAAAAAAATCACACTTTCACTCCTCCGTCAATGAGCAGAAGCTATAGGGTGCCACCTTTCACCTCAGTAGAAGGAGTAAAAAGCTGTTCCAAGGTGGAGTGATTTGTTTAGGTAAGTAGTGAGCTCCCCATAAGTAGGAAGAGGTGACCATGTTTTGTAGTGTTGTTCTAGAGGAAATTCATTGTCAGGTGTGAATGGGACCGGGTGGTTTCTGGAATCCCTTTCCATTCTTATATTATGTGAGATAGGAATGTTTTTATAGTGTGCCTGTGATTTAATTTCAAAGATAATAGTGAGATATTGTAGTTGTTGAGTCAGTCTATAATATAAGCTTTATTGAACACCTCCTGTTGGCCAGGCCCTGTTCCAGGGATAGAAAGAAAAGCATATGATAATTCTGTTTGCAAGGAGATCTCAATTTAGCGAGGGAACTAACAGGAAAATATCTAGAGAACAGCAAGCTCTACAAGGGTCGATTGGAGATAATCAATACAGACAAAGGTTTCAAGTCTCATTTTAGTGTCAGGGAGATAGATCAGAGCAGCTCAGGCTGGCGGGGGGGAGCTGTGGCTTCTGGCCTGTGATGATTTGACAAGCTTCTGTGGAGCCTCATGAAAATGTTGGACCCTCCAATGTTTTTCTAACTGTTTCCATGATTTGCTCTGCTCACATCACCCCACCTCATCCGGTTTCCTTTTATGGAAAGCAGAATGTGAAAAAAGACAAGAAGAGATAAAGAGTCCTGGGTCAAAGAGGGCTAGTCCTCTCCTTGTCTTACAGTTTGTTCTCTTGGAAAATGATCTTTTCTTCCTCTGGAGAAATATATTTTCTCTAGTTTGGAAACCATCTCCACTTCTAAGGGAGTTATAAGAACCAGACGATAGTTGGATGGGATTTATTGTGCGGTTACTTGTGTTGCCTGGTTGTTAGGTTAAGGGGAAGAGAATGCATTCAGCCATCTCCAATCAAGTTGGATGATGGAGGATTGAGCCTCCCCCATCTCCCTTAGTCATTTCTTAGATGAAGTGTATCATTATTTTTTAAAGTAAACATACCCATAAGGATGGGAGTGATCGTCTGTCCTTGGGATTTTCCTCCAGCATGTCTGATTTTTCAGAGGCCAGGGAGAAAGAGTCCCCTCTTATGTTAAATTGGACCAATTGGCTGCTGAGGTCCCTTCTCAACTAAGTCTACACATCTGAGATAAAGCCCCCCCACAATAAAATCTGGTCTACATTCCATTATTGCTAATATTCCCAAGATGACTGAGCCTACTGGGGTGATTCTGCTCTGATTCTTCATTGTGTTGTGGAGGCTGTGGAGTCAGGTGACCCAGCTCCAAATGCCTCCACAGGTGTCCCTCCTCTTGTGATCTTGGACAGGTGACCCAGTCTTCCTGTACCTCAGCTTCTTCACCTACTAGGCAGTCCCTGAAGCCTCCTTCAGTCCTAGATTTCTGATTCCCTCTCAAGTGGTTTGCACATGGTAGACACTAGACCTTGTCAAATGGTTCTTAATTTCCTTATGGTACACCAGTCCTAGGAGGACATAAGTTCCTTGATGTTAGAGACTGGTTTCTTTGTATGTTTTTTCCTTTGCATCATCTCAGACTCCTAATATCTGATATTATACTTTAGGAAGTACCTTGATGCCATGTAAAAGGTATCTCATTTTGACCCAAATCTCTAGGTTCAGATCCTAGCTCTGCTTCCTTGTGATCTTGGACAAGTTACAGCCTCCCTGGGCCTGTCTTCTCAGAGCCCTCCTTTGGGCTCTAAATTTGTGATCCCAAGTTTTATGTATGTAATTAGCTGCCCTGTCTGGACTGACTTTCTGGAAGCTTCTTTATTCACTCATCCCTGGTAGTTTCAGGGCCTTCCTGAAGGTCATAAATCAAGTTGGTGGCAGATAAGGTTGGCACGACCACCTGCGGTTTCCAAGGCCAGTGTTTAACATCTGAGCCAGAAAGCAGGTGTGCCACTCTTTGTTCGAAATTGGGCTTTCACAGCCCAGGCTCGGTGGCTCTAGGCTTCTCTCTGTGTGACCCCATTCCTGTACCACATCTCTCAACCCACTGACTATTAGTTTTTCATTGGAAATGGTTTCTATCTTTGACCAAAGAACCTTGAACTGGAGGACTGCTTTGTGGAAATGGATGAAAGGATCATTGATTTCAAATTTCAAGAGACCTTAGAAGTCAAGTAGATTTTCCAGTCTGCACAATCTAGGGCCAGAGAGAGAAAGCCGGGAAGTTATCAGAAATGCTGTTCCTGTCCAATGACTGCTGCTGCATATCTGGGCAGCCCTAAACCTAGAAGTCAGGTGATTGGGTCTTGGGAGACCCTGTACCTCTCTCTCATGTTCCCAGTTGAGAAGGTTTCCATGTGTCCATCAAGTCAGCTGGCTCCTAGGTAATCAGTAGTCAGGAAGGAGACTCCTCATCTTTGGGTCCCCAGCCTGTCCTAGAAATGTTACCCCATGGCAGAGGGAGAATCACTGGGCTATTGTATAACAATGAGATTGGCGGCCAGGGAAGTAGGGCACCCATCTCTGAGCAGAAGAATGGGAAGCTCAGAATCAAAGAGGCGTAGCCTTTCTGCAGTACAGAATAGACTCCTGGCAGGAGGGCTGGCCCAGGCTGCAGGCCCTAATGGTCATGCCCGGGCTCAGGTTTTGTCGATTCTTGCCTGTCTGCTTTTGCCCAGGTCTGTTGGTGATTACATCTATGGCCAGGACAGAGGCAGGGACAATGGGAGACCCATGAATTGAGTTTGAAAGGTTTTCTATAGGCATTCCAAAGACATTCAATGAAATGACCAAGGGTAGGATGGTTTGTATCAGGGGTGCAGAGTGAGTCTATTTTGTTAATCTTATCATAGGAAAATGCTTATTTTTTTTAAATGGCTGAAATACAACATTGCCAGCCAAGGAAGCCTCTGCTAGTGCTCTCCTACAGCTGTGACTCTAAGAGTAAACCATCTATCACACACAGAAGAATCACCTCTCCTCTCCCCATTCTCCAGTCAGTAAGTATAAAATAAATAAATGCTCTCTGAACCTCACTGTGAAGAATGTTAGGCTAGAGATATCAGGAGACATTTTACCCTCACTAACAGAGTTCAGCATTTCATATTGTTAAAGCAAGCTTGCTTGTCAAACCTTCTGCCCCCTTAGACTCCCCACCTCTTCATGAGAAGAGAGGAGCTTCCTATTATCTTATCGAGAGTTGCAGTTTAGCCTGTTATTTTAAAATAGAATTATATGATCAGAAGCTCAAAATTGTCTCTTCCCCCAGTGATAAAACCCTTTCTCTTTTACCCCAAATATTCTGTGAATTTCTTTAGGAGTTAGGTAGATGTGTCATTTCAAAGAAAATTGTTCCAAACCATGTGTTTTGAGGTTGTTCTCAGCTTTCACGGTTGCCTAGCAGGTTGGATGGGGTTCTATCAAAACCTTCATAAAATTGGTAGGGTTTTGACTATATATTGCACCTCTTAGTAATAATTTTTTTGTTGCTTTTGCAAGGCAGTGGGGTTGAGTGACTTGCCCAAGGTCACACAGCTAGGTAATTATTAAGTGTCTGAGGCTGACTTTGAACTCAAGTCCTCCTGATTCCAGGGCCAGTGCTCTATCCACTGCACCACCTAGCCACCCCCTTAGTAATAATTTAGACTTCCAAGTATGTCTAAAAGAGCCTTGGCTCTTTAGTTCAAATCCTGCATTTGGAGCTGCTGCCATGGTGGCCAAGCCAGTTAACCTTCCTGAGTCACAGCTTCTCACACATGAAATCAAGGGCTTGACCTAAATGACATTTGTGGACCCTTCTAGCTCTACAGCTATATGCAAAAGAATGTTTGTTGTGTTGGGAGGATACCTATGGTATAAGTGTGATCATCTCAACTTTCTTGTTGAGTTCTGCGTCATAGCAAGAATTGTATGGGCTCAAACTGGATTACTGAGGGAAGCATAGAGTCAAATTCTGAATTCAAAGAGTGTTTGTGGAGGCAAGTTTGCATCCCTTGCTTTCTGCCCTCTTGGTTTTATGGGATGGGAAGGTGACCCTTTATCTCATCTGCCCTCCAACCCTTCTCATTTTCATTGGTCACATTCCTCTTCCTCCCTCAGTTTCAGTCTCTTTTTCTCTTTGATGAAGGAGGATGGATAGGACCACATTCAAGTTCCCATTTATTTATAATTTATAATTAGCTGAAAGAATCACTGCTGATGGAACAGGGAGGTTTATGGCACATCAGCTTTTTGGCCCTGGGTGAAAGAGGAAATCTAAGTACTTATGTACAAATGTGTAAATTGAGCAAAGACTGAATGAAGAGTCTGACTTTTTATGGTGATAATTCATTTTAGTGGGCCTTTTCACTCTTAAAGAACTGTTGTTAAGAAACAGAGTGGTACATTGGAAGGAGCTCATTAGGACTGTTTCACAAACACAAATATGGATTCCTTTCCTTATTATACTGGACTTTTCTGGCACTCATCATTGGGAAGCTGCCATGTCTAAGTACCACAAATAGAAAAGTGTTTCAATAAAGTCATGTGTGATTTTAACAGTTTTTGTTCTGTGTTTAGATGTGAAAATGTATTCCTCCAACAACATCTCATCAAGACAGACTATGTGGGGGAAGGAAAATGACTCTGTTAAACACAAAATTGCAAGTCAAGTTGTTTCTGACTTAAAAAAATGATTGTATTCAAATTCTTTTGAATTCTCCAGTCATTTAATTTTTGCACCCCTTGCCCCTTTAGAGGAAGGGGAGTGGGGGATGATACTATATTCATTATTTGAGAAAGTTCTCTTCATTTTTTATTAAACAAACAAACAAACAAGCAATGCTGTTATTGGTTGGTGCCAGTGGAGGTGTCTCCCTTCATTAGAACATTTAAGCTAAATTTGACATTAGAAAGACTGGTGAGTAAATGGGTCTGGTTGACCCATGAATGCATCCCTTGGTTGGATATTTTGCCATCCTTTGTTCTTAAGAAACCTGTATATCATTACACTTGCATTGTAAGTGAGAGTGATCCTGACCTATCGCATTAGGAACTGGACAGGAATTGTGTTGATTGTATAGGAATGAATGAATTATGAGTTGCACAGAAAGGGAGGGATGACTGTCTTGCCACCAAGTCCAGGTTTACTTTATATTTCTCTCCTTGACTTACCCTAGGTTTCAGTTCATTTGGACTGCTTGCTGTTCAGTGTATTCACCTCTCAGGTCCAGATCTTTGCGCCAGCCCTCTTCTTTCCCATACTTTAAATTTGCTTCCTCTTTGCTTTCTCTTCTAAGAATCACTAGTTTCCTTCAGAGTTCAGCTCCTGTCCAAGCTTTTACAAGAGGCTTTAGCCCTTCCTGCACCAGCTCAAATTTAGGGACATTGGGCATGTCCGTAGGATGTTGTTTCTCTCTGGAAGAGTATAAGCTTTTTGAAGGCAGGGGTGTGTCGTTTTCATCTTGGTGTCTTTGGTGTCTGGTACGCAAGGACTGTTCTGAATGAATGAATGCACAGCTAGCTGCATGCCATACCCACATTATGGGGTCACAGAAATACTGGAGATATTCAATATCAGTTAATCATTTCTTAAATTAGGTTCTCCCCTTCCCCCCAGGGGGCCATAAGCTCACAAATCTGTAACTTCCCACTAAGGCTCACCTTTCTAATGTATAGATCTGGCATGGGTTTAATTGCCCTCAAAGGCTGCAGTTGACATCTCTGTGAAAGAATTCAAGATTCACAATAGATTTATTAGCCCTCTGATTTGAGATTGCCAAGCTGTAACTCCTAGGAGGCTTTTGATGCATCAGTCATTGAGGATGGAAAAAAATAATCGAGATGCTCTGTTTCATCTGTTTGGCCACTGGGGAGTGGGTCCTTCAGTTCTGCTACTACTCTGCTGTCTTTTCTAGCATGGACAGACACTCTTCTCATCAATCCTGTGGAGAAACCAAAAGCTTTTCTTGGAGACCAGGTGCTATGTCTTCTGACAGTCTTGCCAGAATGCCCGCACACTTCATATTCCGGCAATTGCAGGGTCTTTCAATTCAGGGGAGATCCGTGCTTCCCTCAAGCAGTTTCCTGACAGGTGCCTCACGCTCAGAGCCTGAACTAACATATTGCTGTTCATAGAGTAGTCACAATTATTTAATCATATGGAACTCCAAGTAATTATCCTTCAATCAATCTCATCAAGCATGCACAGAATGAAAGAATTTTGTAATCAGAGTGAATTTCTTTGAAGGTTCAGATTCAGGGTGAAAAATAAGTTTCAGGAGAGAGATGAAAAGTAATGTTTTCATAGGCTCATGGGATCCCAAATTGAGAGGTCACCTGGGACAAGAACTTCATTTCATTTTAGAAGGGAAGTGATTTATCCAGGCTCAAAGAGGTTGTCCACATCAGAGTGAGGACTGGAACCCAACATCCTTTCCACTGAACTTTGCTGTCTCCTTTGTGACATCAATGCTATTGGATGAGAACGGATGCCAACTGAGCCCCAAGGAGTAAATGGGATCACAGAGGCAGAACAAGAAGGGACTAGGAGGCCACAATGTTCTCATATTAAAAAATGAAGAACCTGAGACTGAGAGAGGTTATTGACTGGCTTTACCAAGATCCCATAAGAAATGTTCAGAGGCAGGGTTTAAACCCAAGTCTTCCACATCAGAGTCAGTGTTCTTTCTCCTATGTCACGCTGCCTCCTCCTCTTCTCTCTTGTAGCTAGGAAGCAGAGGGTGCTTTCATTTTTCTTTTTCCTTTGTCTCTCTTAATGTGCATTCCCATGTTATCTGGAAGCTGCAGGTTCTCTCTGTCCATCTATCTATCAATCTCTTAACCAACAAGCATCTGTGAAACTCTTGGCCAAACAGAAATCTGATGGTCTGTTCTGACTGGCAATTGCCAGAGGGTGTGGGATTGAAAGGTTGGCTGCCCTATCACCACTCATGCCCTATTTTGACTTTTTCCTAACATTTCAGGAAAGTGGCTGCTTTCTGGGAAACATGCCCTCAGCTTGAAGCAAACCTGATTTTTTTTTATCTCCCTATTCTTGTCAATAAGCAGAAAAGGGACCTGGGGATGCCCAGGAGCAGCCTCTTTAGAAGCTTTCAAAAAATCATCAAAGCTGCAATTCTTCCTCTGTCTCCTTGAAAATCCTATGTCCTTCTCACTTTCATCCCTCGAGAGCAGTTTGACCTGTTTGTGTCCAAATCAGTGGGAAATTTGGGGAGAAAGGCAGAGGCCTGTTATTTAAATGAAACCAAGCCCAGCATTACTCAGAAATAAGGAAACAGGATGGTGGAGGGGAAAGCCGGCTGCATTTTCAGTTAGAAAGCCTGATTCAAATTCTTCTCTAGCTCACCAGTCTGGGTGACCTTAGTCCAGCAGACTGGTTCTCTTCTTTGGACCTCAGTTTCCTCATATACAACATGGAGACATTGGTCTAGATTGTCCATTAGCTTCCTTCTAGCTTGAGATCTTGCATTTCATGGAATAAAAAGCACAAAATAAAATGAATACTTTTAGCCAAATATGCTGTGAATGTTAGAAAAATGAATACAAACTGCATAATCAAAGTTCATGGTTTCTGAGATGACCCTTTTTGAATGTGTAAATATTCATGTTACCATGTTTACGAAAAAGATTTCTTTTTAATCATGGTGATGTGGTTAGCCAACAGTTTGTGGGTTTTTGATTGGACTTCAAGTTCGATGTGAGTCAACAGGATGTTAAAAGCAGAAAGGCAGTTTAGTAGCTGCAGACCCTTCTGGCTTGAACATTAATGCTCTTGTGATTTAGAAAACAGAAAAGGATCTGAGAGACCGGCCCGTTCAACCCTTTCACTTCACAGAGAAATAGCCTGGGCTGCAGACAGTTTAAGTGAGTTTTCCCAAGTCAACAGGTAGCAAGTGGTAAGTCAAGTTTTGAACCTAAGACCTACCTACTTTGCCCCCAATTTCTCATCCAGGATACTGCACTTCTGATTTGTCAGCTAAGAAGAAATCCACCTTCTAATCTTGGTCTGTATTAAGAGATTCAGGAATGAGGAGGAGATGGGTCCCCTTCACTCTGCTCAGGCCATCTTTGCAGTGATGTCATCTATCCTAGGCACCCCAGTGTAGGAAGGACAATCAGAGAAATGGAGAATATCTGGAAGAGTAGCCAGGTTGAGGAAGACTGAACTAGGGCTTTAGCTGGAGGAGAAAAAAAATTCAGTGATACCATGGTATCTGTCATCATTTACCCTGAAGGACTAGAATGTCAAAGAGGGATGGATTGGCCTTGGAGCTAGAACAAGAAGCAGTGGGTGGATTTTATAAATTGGCAAATTGAGTTACTACCAAGAGGCAAGCTCCTTGCAATTAGAGCTGCCCAAAATTGGAATGGGATCAATATCTTGTGTTGGGCAGTGGCTCCCTCCTCATTGGAGGTCTTCAGGTAGAGTCTGGATCCCTGCCCTTTTCTTAGGCCCATGGTTTGGATGAGGTATCTCTGAAGGTACCACAGAGCACTGGATTTGGAGTAAGAGGATCTTAATTCACATCCTAGCCAGGTACGACCTTGGGCAAATCACACCCTCTCTCTCTCTCTCAGTCTCAGAGTCTTCATAAAATGAGGGGATTGTCCCACTGGACTTCTAAGATCCCTCCCAGACCTAATCTGTGGTCCAGTGAAAGTCGAAATTCCCTGGTTTAGATTTATATTTTTTAACTCACCTTACTGAGCTGATTTATTGTTTTATGGAAAGGATCTCTTCTTGTCAGCACCATGGCCAGATACCAACAGAAAACTTTGAAATGGCCTTCACCTTTGTTGAAGGAGCAAGGAAGCTTCTTCAAATTTAGAGATACATAATAAACTCAAGTCAAAGCAAAAACATATAACATGTACAAGCATTTCTGAAGTTAGGCATGAGAAACTAGGGCTGGCCATGCTGAATGGAGAGGAAATGGAGAGGAGGGAGAGGGGGAGGGGAGAGAAGATCCATGTAATTTTCAAAATTGTCTTCATTTACTGAATCCTTTTAGAATATCCCAAGCACAATCTATCACACTTCAGTGGATATTAAATAAATATTTGTAGATATTGGTCATGCACTAATGTGTCATTTGTCAGGGCAGTTTTAGTTTTATGAAACCATCTGTTGCATGTGGAATATAATTAACAAGGGGAGAGAAGGTGATTTATCATGGAATCTCACCTGAGATGACAGTCTGTCCAATTATTTCTGTTTGAGTGCAGCAATAATATTTATAACTGACATTGCATCTTCAATTTACTGTGAGTAAATACTTGCAATTCTCAATCTCCTCCCCCCAGCTGTTATGAAGGCAGAATATTGTATGTACAGGAGAGACAGGGTAGTAAAGTGTGTAGAGAACTGGGCAAGCAGTTTCAGGGACATGAGTTCAGATCTGATCTCATTAGATGTATGATCATGGATGAATTATTTTACCTAAGTTTCCTCATCTATAAAATTAGAATGATAATAATGCCTTTCATACCTAATGCATGAGATCATTGAGAGGCTGTATGTTCTTAATTTCTATGATATTGGATTTCCTCATCTGTAAAATGGAATTGATAAAACGACTTGTAATACCTAATTCATAGGTTTATTGGGAGGTTCAGATGTACCAGTGAGATAATGCACAATGTAAACTTAACCAACATATATCAGTATTTTTCTTCTAGTTATCATGTATGTCATTTGTAAATGTGGTCAAAAGATTCTGAACTACTGCTGCTGTCAGGGCAATTGCCAACTCTCACCTGGATGGGAGGTCTTGGCCATTCAGCCTGTTTTTCCTAGTTCGTTTTTGGCACCATGACCATCGTTGGGCAGGAGCAGTTCCCTGGGGCCTAAGTGGTCCAGGCTATGTTATTTCCTTGAATTTGTTCTGTGCTCCAGTCTGCTTCAAGCCCTCTCTGCCTTGTAGGTTCCTGATTCCATCCCTTCTCTCATGCTCCTCCCCATTCTTGAAGTGCCCTTCTGCTGTTTTTCCTTGCTAAACTTCTACCTACCACTGGAAGCTCAGCTCCATTGGCCCCTTCTGTTTGAGACATGCTCTCTTCCCTTCATGGAGAAGTAACTCTTCCTAGGAAGTATCACAATATCCTATCCCCCTATCTCATTCACTTCTTAGATTTCACTTTCTTTTTTGCCTTAAATTGTCTCTTTTTTATTATGAGTTAGCTTGACAAACAGCAGCATGCACAAACCTTTCCACATTCCAACGAGAAGAGTAAAGGATGACTAGATAGGATATGAATTTCTAGTATGCATAGGTTTTTTTTTTGAGTAGATAGAGTTTACAATGGAACGTCCAACATTGTCCTGCTTGCCTTTGTCCCCTTCTGAGCTTCCTTCTCCTCTTGGCTGTGCATTTTGGATACGTTTTTCTCTTTTTTTTCTTTTGAAATTTTTTGGCATTACTATCACTCTCCCTATTCCCCCCGCCTCCATTTTCTCTGTCCCCACCCACAAATGTCCCATGTAACAAGTATAGTCAAGAAATACTCTTAGATTTCATTTGATATTATAAATATTTGTTCTTAAATCAATTGTCTTTCTTCTATTGGAATCTAATTTCCCTAAAGGAGTGGATTGTATTTTACTTGTTCTACCTCTGTACCTGCCTCTGTCTTTCCTTGGTGGACCTGAATAGTCTTTGGTTTGGACTTTCCCCACATTAGTGCAGTTTGCAACCTTTCCATCCCTTCTTATGACCTCTGGAGCTCTTGTCTGAGTCCTTTCCTCAATTCTCTACAAGGGTCATCTGCCCAACAGGCCAGGGGCCTTCCTCTAGCTCTCCAGACCTTATTTGGGTCTCAGTGCCACATAATGTTTATCTCTCACCTGAGCAACAGGGTGAGCTGTCCACCTCCCTGTCCTTGTGGCCTTCCATCTGATGATTCCCTTCGGACTCTGAGTCTTGGGTGGTCTTTGTACTTCTTGTCTCCTCCCATTACACAGATCTCCTTTGCCAACTGGAATTCTTCCGAGACTCTCTTGAAGCCATCCATTGTAACGAAGAATATCTGGTTTACAAAGCATTGGCCTTGGACACTGAGGGTTGTTAATTACTGCTTATAGAACCCGTTTCTTTTTTTACTGCCCCTGGGTCTCCTCTGCAATACTTTCCAAATCTAACCCTACAATTTGTACCACTTTCACTTCCTGATTCTCCATCCCTTTAGCCTCTTTGCTCCAGACTAGTTGATAGATGGCTTCCTCAAATAAGAACAGCTCTTGTCTCCATTTGCCATCAACTCATATCCCATAAGAGGTTTTTTCACCTTGTCTGAACAGTGGTAAATGAATTTGCTTTATAATAAATCCAATATGGTAGTACATTAATGCAGAGTGCTCCTTAAATGTCCTTTCAGTCAACGTTCAGAATGAACTGTAATCCCCTATAACAAAGAAAACATGACTGGGCAAACTTAAGGGTTTTTTTTTAAATTCATTGAATAGCAAGTTTGATTTGATCTTTAATTTGTGGTTTAAAGGGAAAGATTGAGAAAGGAAGCTATTTAATTGATTCCAGGATTGAGTTAAGAGTTGGGAAAGCCTGGGTTCGAATCCCACCATTGAAATTAAATAGCCAGATGATCTTGACTGACTTGTTAACTTCTTTGAACTTGCGACAATCTTCTAAGAATATACCTTATGGATAGAGTACCAGCCCTGGAGTCAGGAAGACCTGAGTTCAAATGTGACTTACTAGCTGTATGACTCTGGACAAGTCACTCAATCCTGATTGCCTCAAAAAGGAAAAAAAAATAGCTTTTGGTTTTACCATTGTAAAGGGAGTTCCTGAGGTGGCTAGAAGACAGGGATCAAATTTTTATACAATATGGGAGACTGGATTTCTTCAACCTGTCTCTGCATCTCTTTAGTTTTCTTTTCCTTGACAAATATCCACTTGGGGACTCTGCTGGAAGTGTCCCAGAACCCACAGCCGCAAACTGATGCTGACGGCAGCCTCTGGCTCTGGGTTGAATTACACATCCTTCCCCTGCCCCCGCACCTTTCTGGGCCTTTGTTGGTGGCCCTGGCTTCCAGGTCAGCTCACTGTGAAGAGAGGTTCCCATAAAGGCAATTGGAGCTAGTGCAGAAGGCAGGAGAACTTTGTTTACCCCATAGTTAGAATATTTGTGTTGCTTTTTTGCTTTAATATGCTGTATTCATTAGGAAAGGTTTGTGTTCTGGGCTAAAGTCTGTGTGTGGTGGTAAGTCAGTCTGTCTCTCTCTCCCCACTCCCCATTCCCCCACAGAATTTGTATGATGTTCTTTGTAATGTTGAGCTGCCTCAAGTCTAGTATTTTAATTTCTAAATGTCTGCCTTGCGTATCACTCGCTCCTTGCAGGTGTCCTATGAATACCCCAAAGAGTGTCGTGGGCTACTTGGTTAGAGGGACAGTGTCTCCTAAGGCGCCTGCCAGATAATGGGTTCTGTGCCTGGTCTGGGAAGGCTTCTGTAGGCGAGCAGTGGGCCAAGGTTGGGCATCTTTGATGCTAGAACAGGCAAACCTAATGCTGGACCATAGTCAGCCTCTTCAGTAGGTCAGGAGCTGGGGCAGTGGAGGACCTCGTGAACCTGGAAGGGTGCGGACTGGATGAAGTAGTAGTAGATTGTTGAATCTTATCTGGGAAGACACCTCAGAGAGATGCCCGTCAGTGACAGGGGCTTAATGGATGATCCACGGCTTCTCTTAGGGACCCCTAATTCTCTAGACTCCTAGTGAATTTTTGCCTTAGGCCACTGATTTAACTAGGTAAGTGAATAGAGTGTAAGACCTGAGTTCAAATTCAGCCTCAGATTGTTAAAAGCTTTTTGACCCTGTCAGTCACTGAATCTTTATTTGCCTCAGTTTCCTTATCTGCAAAATGAGAACAATATCACCCATCTCCCTGGGTTGTTGTGAAGATGAAATGAGATAGTTGTGTAATACTTTGCAAACAATTGCTATAAAAATGTCAGCTATTATTAATAAATGAGATATGCAATATAATTTGGAAGAGGATAGGGTTTCTTGAATTAAGTAGCTCTTAGTCGTGACTGGCAGTGGCCTGCTAGGAGAGTCACCATCAGCATTCAGAAAAGTTCCTGGTATGTCATTAGGGAAGGGTGATCCTGATCCTGTTTATGAGTTGTACATCATTGTTTTGATACAGATTGAATATTTGGGCTTATACATTCTTTGTTAGAATGGGGTTTATCTTCTTAACTCTGAAAAGAATGATCAGATTGAGAATTTTTCATTTAAAACATTAAAATCAAGTGATTTAGATCTTACTATTTTAAAATTTTATTTAAAATTTAAATTTAAAAAATCTAACTTTTTGTTATGAAGTAAAAATTGGAGGATGACATTAATACCACTATGGAACCCAATCAAGTAATGAGATGTGTTTCTATGTGTCCTGGTCTTTAGTGTCTCTGTAGTGCTTGGGTTTGGGTGGCTCCTCACTTTCACAATCCTGCCTCAGGATTGAGGGATTGAGATCCCTAACCAGCTAGGTGACTCAGTGAATAGAGTCCGTGGAGTCTGGAACGCCTGATTTCAAATCTGACCTCAGACATTAGCTGTGTGATCCTGGCCAAGTCATTTCACCCTGTTTGCCTCAGTTTCCTCCTCTGTAAAATGAGCTAGAGAAGGAAATGTCAAACCACTAGTATCGTTGCAAGAAGACCCATATGGGGTCAGATAGGACAGAAAAAACCTCAACAACTCTAAGACCATAACCACTCCCTTAACCTATCCCATTTTTTTTTTCCTCGGCTATTGTGGTTGACTCATTCAGCATCCTTATAGATACTTATTTAGTGCTTTAAAGGTTATGTAAAAGTGTAGTCCCTGCCTTCCAGGCTCTTTGGGAGCCTTAGTTTGTGGAATAACCACAAAGGACTTTGCAAACTTTGAAGCTCACATTTTATAGAATGCCTCAAGTTCACAGAGTGCTAAAAATATAGCATTATCTTACTGGATTCTCACAGTAATCCGGGGAAGTTGCTGTTATTATTATCCTTAGTTTCTGGATGAGAAAAATCAAGAGGGAGAGGGCTTAAGTGACTTGCCCAGGTCCACCCCGCTTATGTCTGGGACTGGATCTGAACTCAGGTCCCCTTGATTTTAAGTCCAGTGAATCCTTGGGTGTCTCAGTGGCTGCCAGGTGTGACGAATGACCACTGCAGAGCTCCCTGCCATTTGGCTGGAGCTAGTCTTCCTGCTTCTGAGTTGTGCAATGTAAACACAGGACCTTTTATGGGTGTGACAAGGCATTCTGACTGTGTGTCCTGACACGTGGCTGTGGGTGTTTTAATTCATGTTTTGAATCCATAGTGATGGCTTTTGTTTGCTCGGGTGAGGTATGTTCCCAGTGCTAGCAGCCCCTGCAATCATCACCAACAGATCTGTCCATTTATTAAGTCTGGCCAAGCAGGATCCTTAGAGTTCTCTTCCAAATGATAAGCGTCGATGCAGCTTGGGGCCCAGCCCTGGGGCTGTGATGGTAAAGGCAGAAAGGAAGGAAGTGGGTTCTGCCCTCAGAGAGTGGGCCTTCTCCCAGGGTGATGCCATGCCCATGGGCTAGTCTGTACTGAGCACTGGACCTGTGATTTCGTAGGAATGAGGAAGTTCTGGGTAGGAAAGCCCCTTGACCCATCCCATTTAGTCTGCAGATCTTGATTCTGAGTAGGAGCCTAAGGAACATCCCAGACTAGACTTGAACCCGGGTCTTCCTAACTCCAGACTGGCTCTCTGTCTGCTACCCCACACCACCTCTAGTTTGACTCTGTACAAAATAAGAACATGTTGGGGGAAGGCACTAACACGTCCAACTCCCACCTGTGGCTTAATAGATGTTAAAACCAAATTCTATCCTATTATTAGGGAAGAGATAGTAACATGGTGGGGAAATTTGAGACCCTTATGTCCTTAAGTGATCCTTAAGTTCTGCCCTGACACCACTCTTCATGTTGGAATGAAGGTTGGAGTACCTAGAGAAAGCTGCTCCTCTGGTCTCGGTGGACCATGTTCTCTGAGGTGTGTTTTGGGAATGAGGTCATATTTCACTTACAACAGAGTTGTGTCCCGACTCTCTGAGACTGGTCACACATAAATTAAAGGACTTGGGAACAACTCACTCTCAATGCCAAGCTGGATAAGCCCTTGGGCATGGAGCCTCAAACCTGGTACCATTGGAGAGGGCATCCTACAGCGTGTGGAACAAAGCAACCCAGGCATGTGGAATCCTGCTTATGACAGTAGTTGGGTTCTGCTTTTTGGTTTTCATTTCCTCTCCATTTCAGCAAACTTTGGTCTGGAGGGAGGGGTAGTTGTCGTCTGGAGATAATCTGGGAGGCTTAAGTGAATCTCAGCTTTCTGACATCTGTCCTTCCCTCCTTTCCCTGTTTTACAGATGCGTTCGTGAATAGCCAAGAATGGACATTAAGTCGTTCAGTGCCAGAGCTGAAAGTGGTGAGTAATTCTCTCCGATATTTCTGTTGGTGTCGGTGTGTTGGCCCATGTTTCACTTTTCCTAACCCGGGGGATTGGCCATCTGCTTAGGCAGGAGAGCAGAGCCTATATGAAGCAGTCAACAAACATCGATGAAGTGCCACTCAGTTCTAGGCATCGGAATACACGTAAGCCTAGCTGGAACTGGCTGTGGCAGATTTTTCCCTTCTTCTTGTAAAAAAATTGTTCCTGGTGTTTTTCCATCACCTTCTTATCTTCGTGCGCTCTACCCAAGAACCGATCCTTATAACAATGAGGATAGCAGCATTCCATTTTTTTGAGACCTACTGTAACCATTTTATGACTCCAATAGAACTGATCTGTGAACTTGGTGAATAAATTATCTTTTCTCAGAAAAGGTCTCTTCTGAGTTTCCTCTGCTCGTCTTTTCTATATGATAATCCAAACAAAAGCTTTCTCTTGGTCACACAAGTCACTTTGGGTTTGTTGGCAAAGAATAGGGAGAGAGACTTTGAAGCCTCTGAGGATGATCTGTGAATTTGGAAGGAAAAGACATGGGTTTGAATATCATTTCTGCCCTTTCCTTACTTCTGCCATCTGGGCATGTTTCCTCATCTGTAAAATGAAAAGTTTGATTGCTAGGAACACTTTTAGGTCTAGAGTCATAACCCTCCAGCTCTTTGAGACTCTTCATTTGAAGGAGGAAGATGAGATTGTTCCTGAGATCTTTTCTATTTTTCTATGATCTTATATCAAGGTCATTTTTTGCTTTACTTCTTGCCTAGTCTTCATTGCTGAATGCTTATTACTTTGGTCAAACTGAGACCTGGGAAAGACCTTAGCTTAAAAAAGCCAAGGTCTCCACTGCATTGAGGCCATCTCCAGTCATTTTGACCCACATCTGGCCATTGGACCCCAATGGTTCTGGAGGAGTAAGTGAAGCTGGGGATTTAGCAAAGCTCTGCTCGTTCAAATCCAGTTTACTTGCTTGTCATGGCATCACCTCCCTGATGGCTTGGGCTTCCTAAAAAACAAAGGATGATCAACAGCAGCCTCAGTTTCCTCATCTGTAAAGTGAGGGCTTTAGATGCCCTAGGTCCCTTCTGCCTCCAGGTTGTAATGACCTGCACTTGTGACTTAACTTGCCCCTGGTTGCAGCTTTTTAGTCGGAGACTCAGAAGGAGAGTTCCAGTCGCCGGCCTCTCAGTGTAACGTGTTCTCCCCCATTACCTTCTGACCCCAGATATAGTAAAAACATTCATTATCACACCAGGAGCAAAGTGATCAAGACTCTACTCACTGCAATTTTTATCCATTTTCGGTGGATGAAGAGGCTTTCTCTCCCTGTCTACTCTGTTCCCCAACAAGCCAAGTCTCCTTTTATTGGCCCAGCAGACCGACACATCCAGAAAAGAACCATGGAGAATCTTGTGTTCAGTAAACATTGCTAGACTGCCTACCTTGGGCAGAGCCCTTTTCAGCAGTGAGGAGGTGCAAAGGTGACCAAGACACTGCCCTTCCTCTTGGTAAATAGATCTTCTTTTCCTTCCATGACCTTATGAGAAGATCACCCCTCCTCCCTAACTCCTACAGAATTTTAATGTATCAGTGAAGGTCAGAGTCATCATTTCTTAGGTTGAAATGAGAGGCCTTTTGGACAAGAAAGGGGTTTGATTAGGGAGAAAGGTCTATAAAAATATACTCCACGTTAAGTAATTCAGGTTCTTAGTGGTCCCCTCTTTCACTTGAAGGGGCCTCTCCTAAATAAATCTGGGCATGACAAAGCGTCAAAGCCGCTTGGATTCTTTCTCAGGTTTTCTGCTTGGCTGCCCCACCAGGCTGTCTCTCCTTCTTCCTCTATATAATTATGCCTTCAGGGTCTCCCTGTCTGGGGAGGGCAGAGGGAGCCCCTCAGCTGAGTGACATGGCCACGAGGGTTCCCCTGACAATCTCCTCTCTAATGAGCACAGAGTTGCAGGCTTTGAACGGCCTGGGTCCATCTGGACCTGTTCTTCCCTGCTGAATAAATCTGTGCAAGAAAACCACAAGGGAGCTGGCTATCTAAGAGGCTGCGATTTCAAAAAAATGATTGTGAAAAGGGTTACTTCATTTATATAAATAAATACCACCCCCCCAGAAAAGGAGCTGAGGTTTTTATAAATTTCTATTGATCTTACATTTTTATATTGGTAATTTCCAAATATATCTCTCTTGTCCCCAGAGAACTGTCCCTTGTAGCAAGAATAAATGAAAGGGGGGGGGTGAAGTAATTCAGCAAACCCAATCATGAGAATGATCAGGATTGACAATATAGACAGTGTTCTGTAGCTGTGGGCCCTAACTTCTGCAGAGGAGGGAGGGAAGTGTACAGGTCACTTTGATAAATATATCTACTTATATAAATGCATATACCTATATAGCTATGTGTATGTTTATGTGTGTGTATACAAAACATATAACAACATTAAAACATATTTGCCCTGGTTTAATTATTCTATATTATAGAATACAATGGGAATAATAGCAGCCCTGTTGAAATGGTAGTTGGATTTCCTATGCAGGAAAGTCTGGGGTGAACCAGAGCCCTGTCACATGTGCTGGTTAACTCTTGTTTTGTAAAGGCTAGTTCACAAAACCTCCTGGGTATTGTTATCATTGTGTTCAACAATTTGTGACCCCAATGGATGTTTTCTTGGTAAGGATATAGGAGTGGTTTGCCTTCTCCAGTTCATTTGATAGATGAGGAAACTGAGGCAAACTGGGTGAAGTGACTTGTCCAGGGTCACAGCTAGTAAGTGTCTGAAGCTGGATTTGAACTCGGCCTTCCCGCCTCTACAGTAGGCACACCTGCTGTGGTAACTTAGTATATCTAGGAGAGGTGTTGCTGTTGGCCTCACTCAGGCACCAGTGACATGGAGCTATTCATGAGGGAGGAGAGAGAAATGGCTGAAAAGGCCTCTGATTTCTGGTACCCTTTTCCTTCCATTCCATCAGGAATAAAGAGGGAAGACAGTGTGTAAGAAATGTTGTATTGGAAAGAAAAATGGGTTTGAACATCAGAGGAACCTAGAGAATTGAGTTGTGGCCAAGCAATGGCCAGGCTCTTGTCCATGAGCTGCATCATGTAGAAGACTCCACCATCGGCAGCTTCGGAACATTTGCCCTAGCTTCCTTCCAAACCATAGACCTTTCAGGACCGCCCTGGGGGCTTTCATCTTGTCTTGGGTGGCCTCAAGCTGTCCAAACCATTGAATTCCCTTTGCCTGCTCGGTCTTGTGGACATCAGCCCCACGGTAACTCCCTCCTGAGCACCACTCCTCCCGCCCTTCTTTGGGAAAGCCATCACCTCCCTGCTGCTCATGTTGCTGAACAGGGCCCAACAATCACTCCCCCAGATCCCCACTAAGCAACCCTTTGACTTCCTGACTCCAAACACCCTTCTAGGGTTTCCACTCCTTTTGCGTTTGTTCCCCCTGTGTTTGTCATAGTTCTTATCATCTCCTAGACGACTTTTCCATTTATTCATCCATTTGTGCAATTCTTAGGGAAAAGTTCAAGCTTGAGGAGTGATTTTTTTTTCCAGAGATCAACTATTGCTAATGACAACACCCACAAAAACAACAACAAAGTCATGGACTTAGAAAAGACCTTAACAGTCATCTCCCTTCCAAGGTCTTCCTCTATTTCCATCTCCATGGCTCTTTCCCTTCCTGAATTTCTCCAGATTGGGGCATCCGTACTTCATTTGGCCTGAACCCAATGAAGCCTGGGCTCATTGTTTACTCTGTTTCATTCCCTCATGTTGGGTCTCCCAAACTTCTGTTTGATCTTCGAATGCTAAGTGGATGCCAAATGCCCAGGAGTGAGCTTCTCTTTTATAGCGCAAAGCCTCCCTCTGACCTTGGGGGAATCTGTCATTTTGGGGAGTCAGGATTTCCAGATTGCTTTAGGGTTAACAGTTTAAAGACTAAAATTTAGGGAGGGGGGTAGGGATTAAGCTTTTTTTATTGGAAACTTTTCTTGACATGTCCGGTATACTTCATAGATTTAGAGCTGAAAGGGGTCTTGAAGGGCATCTAATAGAACATCTTGTTTTATTTTGTTGCTATTTAATTTTTTAATTAAAACTTTTAATTTTTGAACTCCTCTTCCATAGTTTATTTGACCTTAGACATTTGCTAACTGTGACCCTGGGCAAGTCACTTTTCCCTGTATGCTTCAATTTTCTTATCTATAAAAAACCACTCATATCTCTGCCAAGAAAACCCAAAATGGGGTCACCAAGAGTTGGACACACTTGAACAGCAATAGCAATTTTTTTAAATTATGAAGTTAGTACAAAAACGAGCATTTCTCAGAATGAGAGCAGGTAGAGTTGCATAACAAATTGTGAATCTCTATTCTACTTGTTTTTAGATTTGAGTATGCAAGGCCTTCTTTTTCTTTGTGGACCTTAAAATTTTTTTTCAACGTTCTTATAAAAAAAGTAGTTTTGGGGGCGGCTAGGTAGCACAGTGGATAGAGCACTGGCCCTGGAGTCAGAAGGACCTGAGTTCAAATTCGGCCTCAGACACTTCATAATTACCTAGCTGTGTGGCCTTGGGCAAGCCACTTAACCCCACTGCCTTGCAAAAACTATAAAAAAAAAGTAGTTTTGGAGGTAATGGGGGTTATTACTATTGTTAGTTTTCCTTTTCTCCTTCAAATTCACCCCTATAATTTAAAAGCGGATCTAAAAACACTTGTATCAAATAAACAAAATCAAACAAAACAAATTTCCACACTGACTGTGCTGACTGTGTCCAATAACATCTTTCTTTCTGTACGTTGTGTCTGTTCCCTTTTTATCAAAAAATTAGATGCACCAGCAGTTGCATCACCCTCCCCCCAAAATCAAGGAGCACATTGCATCATCAGTCCTCTAGAGGCCTGGTTGGGCTTGGCTTTGTTTAGAGTGCTTCAGCTTGGAAAGATTTTTTTTCCTTTACAATCTTACTAAATTGTTCTGATTCTGCTCACTTCAGTCTCCATCAGTTCATACAAGTCTTCCCAGGTTTCTCTGAAACTGTCTCTTTTGACAATTTTTAAGGAGCAATAACATTCCTTTATATTTATGTGCCATACTTTATTCAAACATTCTCTTATTGGTGGGTACCCTTTTAATTTCCAATTCTTTTTTTCCCCTTTAATCTCTGCCCTCTGAAAGTGGGTAAAACAAAAAAAAAATTTGCTTTGCTTCCAACCCTCCCATTGTCCATTGTCCTCCCATTATCCTTCCTTTTCACAATCACATCTCCATTTCCCTGCCCATATTCCTCTTGACTTTGGTATAGCCTAACTCCAAAGTAAATGTGCGTGTGTGTGTGTGTGTGTGTGTGTGTGTGTGTGTCTTTCTCAGAGAGTAGCAATCATCTCTTGCCTTTGTCCCCACCTCTTTATGTTTCTATATTTTTTCTTAAACACTTTAATTTTGAAAAAAACATCATTAAGTTCTTTCCTCTTTTCTACACAAGTATACTGCTGTTAGCATCCCCTTTCTCTCCCATCTTTAAACCCTTAGAACAAAACCAATCCACCCTATTTTTGCTCGTTCAGGACCTTTTAACATTATCAAGCTTCTGAAGGGATACTTGCTTCTTCTTCCACATTAGAATGTTGCTCTTTTTCTCTGTAGAGCCCCTTCTAATGGCAAAAATTGATTGTATTTTTCTAGGTATTTTGTGCATCTTATATTTGCATTTCAGAGTTTGTTCTCAGCTCTGGAATGCTTGAAAATCCTCTATTCCATTAACTATCCAGTTTACCCCTTTAGAATTAATGTTCAGCTTTGTCCAGTAAGATATTCTTGGTTATAAGCCTTTATCTTTTGCCTTTAAAGAATTGCATTCCAAGATCTCCTCTTGTTTAGAGTAGAAGCTATCAGTTCTCATATGATCCTCCTGACTATGGTTACTTAGAATTTAAACTGTCCTTTCTGACTACTAGTCACACCCACGTGTATATTTGATGTGGGACCTCTGGACTTTTTCTATGATATTCCTTGAACTTTTCCTTTTGGAATTTCTTTTAAGAAATGATCACTGGCTTCTTTATATCTTTTTTCTTACCTTTTGATTCTATTAGATCTTGACAATTTTAATTAATAAAATTGGTGAAATATTATCTAGCCTTGAGAGTCTGTTGATTCTTAAATTATCATGTTCTGTCTTCTAGATCGTTTGCTTTTAATGCTTTATATCTTACATGTTCTATTTTTTTTTTCAATCTTTTAACATGTTCTGTTTTCTCCTGGAGTCATTGATTTCTGTTTGAACTGTTCTGATTTTCATGGAATTAATTATTTGGGTAAACTTTACTATTTCTTTCCTAAGATAATTGTTTTTCTTCCAGCTCTTTGTTTTTATTTCTTTTCTATCTTTTGATTCATTTCTTTTTGCTATCTTTCCCATAACTACTTGACACAGAAGTGTGCGTGCGCTCTCTCTCTCTCTCTCTCTCTCTCTCTCTCTATATATATATATATATATATATATATGCATATATATTATACACACACACACACACACACATATATATATAGTTATTATTTTATCAGTATTATTAGTCCTTGTAGAAAATTCTCTTTTGCCTTTGATTACAGTTGTTAGATATTTTCTTCTTATAGTGCCTTTTTTGGAGTATTTCCCATTTTTTTTAGTCGTAGTTGATTTTTGTCCTCTTATCTGCAGTATTTGTTCCTGCATATGACCTATATTAGGCATCTGGGGAAGTGTTGTCCATAGGAAGACAGGGGCCAGGCCGGAGGCGGGATTTGCTCCATTTCATTTTTTAGTTGGGTGGACCCTTCTTGGTCTTGACTTTTTACAGTGATGTCCACCTAATGGGATGTGTCTATTGCAGTGACACTGGTAGTAACCCCCTGCATCTTTGGAATTTGGGGATCTAGATCATCAGTGTTCTCTGTTGAAGCCAAGGATCTTGTTACTTCTTGGAACATGAGTGTCTGAAGCAGAGCCTTTTGTAGCCAGACTGGTCACTGTTGCTCCAAGTGGTTTCAAGGTCCAGCGGATTTCCAACCCTTTGAAGCTTTTGGGGGGGGATCCCTCTCTCTTACTCCCTTTGAATAAACTGAAGGATACAGAGGCCTCTTGGATAGTGTGTGTGTGTGTGTGTGTGTGTGTGTGTGTGTGTGTGTGTGTGTCCTCTTTCCTGTTGTCCCTGGACTTCTGCCGGACTTGTGTGCAGTCCTGGTGTGGTTAAGTAATTTGGTGTTTTTCTCATTGGAATCCTTGATCACTGTTTGGTCTGGTGCTATTTTTAGCAGTTGTTTTTTTGTTGTTGTTGAGTTTTATTTTTTTCTGGAGTAGTTTGTGGGAGCTGGGCTGCCTGTTTCTGTTCAGTCATCTTTGTGTAAAGTCTCAATTCCCTCGATTCACAGATGATAAAACTGAGGCTCAGGAGGCTTGAAGGACTTAAGGAGCCCTAGGTAGAAAGTGCCAGACTCAAACTCAGAGCCTGACCCCTTGGCCTTCTTTCCTTGGCCACCTCTCCACTTTTTCCTTCATCCTTTCTCTACCTTCTTGAACTTACAGTACAGACTCAGGGTCATCCTTATAGCTGGGGTTATGGGGGGATTCTGGTTCAGACCTGGCTTGCATAGGTTGCCTCAGAGGACCCTGCTCACATGAGATTTGGGGTTTCTATAATGCACTGAAGCTACCACTGTGGAGGCTGCTGGCTCAAGGTAGAGGCCCCAGCCTCAGCAGGGACCCTCAAAGGGGATTTCTTGGAGGCTAGTTTGCTGCTTTAGTTATTCTCTTCTTTCCTCTTATAGCAAAGTGACCACAAGCTTCTGAGCAAGATAATACGGCCCCTTTGCTTCCACATTAATTAATGGATCAATAAATCATCAAACCCTTAACATTTGTGGGGTGCCTAATATAAGAGCCCATGGAAGTGTTGTCTGTAGGCAGACGGGCCAGGGCCGAGGTGGGGAGCCTTGGCTGAACCTTGGGGAGGAGAGACTCTGAGGCTCCAGTTGTGTTGGACTGCTACAAGTCTTATGTCAATTAATCCTCACAACATTCCTGGAACTCTTCTGGCCATTGAGGTCATGTCAATGAACCCAGGTTCCTAAGCTGCTTCCCTTCTGTTGGCTTCAGTTTCCCTCATTAAAATGAGTTGATGGACCTCTATGTCCTCTCACTTCTGGGTCCAGGATCCTCTCCATTTGTGCCTCCCTATTTCTTTACCCCAACCCAACCCTTCTCTGCTCTTGGTGGGTCTTCCCCCTTCTTCACTGATAGCAACTGCTCCCTACCCTCAGGTCCGCCCTTTCCTCTGCTTTTCAGATTTTGTGTTGTCTTCTGTACTATTACACTTCTGAATTTTCTTCTGAAAAGTCAGATTTTTTTCAGTCCCCTTCCAGCCACACCGTCCCATGTTCTTCTAAACTGTTTATTCTTAGTGGGTCATCAGACCTGGTCTTTGGCTGCCCACATGTTTTCTTCAAGGGACTTTCTCCAGAGTTGGAGTTGTCCCAGAACCCTGAGCCTTTCTGACTTTGGTGTCTGAATCACTGAAATTCTTACCCTCTTGCTTCTTCCCATCATTCTTTGCATGTCAGAGATATTCAAAAGCCTTATTGCTGGCAGTTCAAAAACCCAACAGCCGTCATAGTTTTTAGTGGAATCTTGTCAGACTGGAATCCTGTTTGCTTTTAATAGGCAGGTTGACCCCCCAGGGATGAATTTTTTGGCCACTCTTGAAACAAATCAAAAAAGACCATCATGGCCCTTGGTCCCAGGAGGCCCAAGTCCCAGTTGAGCAACAGTACGTAGAGGCCAGAACAAGAAGAGAGGGTGCACCTGGAGTTGTTTAAGGCAGTCTTGTATCGGGGCGGCTAGGTGGTGTAGTGGATAAAGCACTGGCCTTGGAGCCAGGAGGACCTGAGTTCACATCCGACCTCAGACACTTCATAACTACCTAGCCTACCTAGCTGTGTGGCCTTGGGCAAGCCACTTAACCCCATCCATTTGCCTTGCAAAATCCTTAAAAAAAAAAAAAAAAAAGACAGTTTTGTATCATTGACCTGTCCCTAAGGGTCAATTCTAGGACTCCTTTATAAATAAAAGGTTTTTTTTTTTTATTAAAAAAACAATATTCTTTCCCTCCTCACCACTAAGCCTCTGCTTTGACTACTGTTCCATCATGAAGTGCCTACTCGTGTGCCAGACAAGTGGGAGTGCTTTAAAGATATTAACTCATTGGATCTGCACAACAAGCCTGGGAGGGAGGTACTGTTGTCATCCCCTTAGTTACAGATGAGGAAACTGAGGCAAGCAGGTTATTGACTTCCTCTGAGCCACACTCATAGTGTCTGAGGTTGAATTTGAACCCAGATTTTTCTTACTCCAGGTCCAATTCTTAAGCACTGTGGTGAACCCCTTCCCTACCCCACTCCACTCTCCTTAGCTGAATTTCCATTTTTTTGTTGAAGGTACTGGCATCCTTGCAGGCACTAAGGTTTTCAACTTTGGAGTCATTTCATCCTGAACCCTACAACAAGTCTCATTCACTCTACCTCCATGGTAGCTCTCACATCTCTTTGCTCCATCATGGGACGGAGTTCTGCTCCCGCCATTCACTGTGACATACTCCTAAATTGACCTTTTAGCCTCCCTCCTTTTCCTTCTCCAATCCATAGCACTGCCAAATTATCTTTCCTAATACAGGTCACTCCTTTATTCTGCAACTTTCTGTAACTCCCAATTGCTTCTAGGGTTAAGAACAAAATCCTTAGTCTAATCTAGCTCTCTTCTAACCCTATCTCCCCTTTCCCACCTCTCCCAATCTTGCTCCCTTTTTAGTTTTTTCCTTATTATTCCAGGTCTTTTTTCCTCTATTCAGGTTAAACTGATCTAACAGCCCTTCCCTTTCTGTCTTACATCTTCTACAGATGGGCTTTTGCCCCGGCTCTTGCCTGTGTTTGGAATGCTTCTCATGTGTAGAGCTCCAGTTTCCTTCCAGACATGGCTCAGAGGAAGTCCTTCCTGATCATCCCTTTGACCGATACTCTCGTCCTCTTGAAGCTACTTTGCCTTATTTCTTTTCAACACCTCATTGTGTGTCTGTATCCTCCAGTGGAATATGAGAGAGAGAGAGAGAGAGAGAGAGAGAGAGAGAATGTATGTGTGTGTGTGTGTGTGTGTGTGTCCAGCACCTCGACTCATGACATAACATATTTGTTGGACTGAAGGGAAAGATTCATGGAACAGAAAATGTGCATTTCTGGGCTTTGTGGATTTTTAGGATGGACACTGTCTCTTTGTGTTTGTAACAGCTGAGGCCCGAGGATCAGCTGCAGTGGGATCATGGAAACTACCTAGGCTTTGGAAGAGGCCGGCTCTTTGTTCCTGCCCTGAGTCATTTGCTTCCTGGGGAAAATCACTTTTACATCTCTTCCCTGTCTCGCACTTAACAACAGGGCCTAGCAAACAATAGGTGCTTCATATTTGCTTATTGACTGGCTGATTGACCTTGGTCTCTTCTTCTACAGAAGGAAGACTTTGGACTCCTCCTAGCAGTGAGGAAGACTCACATTTTGCCCTTGCTGGGAAGGTTAGGGGTTGCTTCACATCCCTGCAGGGTGGGCTTCAAGGTTATCTCCATCTTCTTTCCATCTCTGAACTTCTCTTAAGGGCTCAGTTGAAACAAGAGCCTCAGTGAATGAACTCTCTTCTCTCTTCTTTGTCTAATTTCAGTCCCTTTTCTCAGTTATCGGACATCTCTTGGACTGCTGCCATGTAGACTTGGCAGAAATCTCTGCTTCCTTGTTCCCTCATCCCTCGGTTCTGGTCTCACCCAGTAGAAGGAGAATTTCCCCTTGGACATCCTTTTCTTTAAACCTTATCTTCCTGTCCACAAACCTGTAGTTGCTCCTTAGTGCCTTTCATAGTAAACCAAATAGAAACTTTAAGAAAAATAATTGAGCCGGCTTCTGGCATCCTAGATTGAGGGGTGGGAGGGCTCTTGGGGATCATCCAGTCTGACCCCTCATCTGACAGGAGAAAACCAAGGTTGGGAGAGTATCCCGCCTACCATCCCACAAGTGGCAAAAGCTTGGGCTGGGATTTGAACCAAATCCATTATTTTTTCTGACCTACTGTTCTGCTCCTGGCTTTGAACTTAGGAGCTATTTTCTAGGGTATTTTTTTTTTGCAAGGCAATGGGGTTAAGTGACTTGCCCAAGGCCACACAGCTAGGTAATTATTAAGTGTCTGAGGTCACATTTGAACTCAGGTCCTCCTGACTCCAGGGCCGGTGCTCTATCCATTGCGCCACCTAGCCACCTCAGGAGCTATTTTCTAACAGACATTTTCAAACCCCCTGCCCTTTGCCGATTTCCCCATCTCATCTCTTTTAAAATGGAATCTATGCTGCACTCTGCAAAACCATCTTTCTTTTCTCTTGTTTACTCCTCCCTTGACTTGTGCCATTTCCTCAGGAAAAAATGGAGGAATCCAATCCACTCCTTGTTCTATGGTCTGTTCTTCTGGCCCCTCTCTCCTTCAAGTCCTACTTAGCTGCATTGGATCCAACTCAATCTGTTCAAAGTTTTTCTTGTTCTCCCTTCATTTTTATTAAGTTTGAATTATTTTCTTTCCTTTTTGGGGGGGGGAGAGAAAAGATCATGAGTTTACTTTTCCATATGTCCCTAACCAGAGATGAAGTTCTCTGTCATTTTTCATACACAGCTAGGTGTTGCCATAAAGCACTGAATTTAAAGAAAGAAGGACTCATCTTCCTGAGTTCAAATGTGGCCTCAGACATTTGCTAGTGTGGGACCTTCCTTGGGCAAGTTACTTCACCTCAGTTTCCTCATTGACAGATGAGTTGGAGAAAGAAATGGCAAATCACTCCAGTATCTTTACCAAGAAAACTCCAATGGGGTCACAAAGAGTTGGTAGGGACATTTTCCATAAACTTTTGCTTATACTCACTTAGCCTGGCCATGGAATCCCATGTTTTGCCCATGGCAGGTGACTTGGAAGATTGTTTAGCCTCTTCATATGCAAAATCTAATATTTATATTTGAAAATAATGATGAAATGAATAATCATACCATTATTTTCCCTTTGGCTTGGCCTCGTAAAACAGAGATAGCAGCAGATGGAAACTGCAAAGTGACAAATTTGGACTTGAGGAAAAAGGGGAAACTTGTGTTAATGAGGACTGAGCTGCCTGGGGAGGGAAGGGAGCCTTCCACCACATGCGAGAGGGGACCTTTGAGTAAAGGCTGGCTGCCCACCTGGCCTGCACTTATCAGAGTAGGTACTGAATAATTGTCACTTATTGATTGTCAGGGATTGTAAAGGGAATTCTATCCAGGGCTTTGGTAGACTGCCAAAACCCAACATACCACACTTCTCGATCTCATCTTCAACCTTCCTTCCTTGGTATGTTCCATAAACCAGACTTCCCTCTGTGCCATTCCTCCAATAAACAGCATCCCTTCCTCTGGGTCTGTTAGTATAGCTGGACAAATTTCGGCTGCCCACCTGTCCCCAAGTTCATAACCTGAGCCCATATCCCTATCTGCTCCCTCCTCTCACAGTCTCAGAACCACCAAGTTAACGTTCAGCTTCTGATGGGTTTCCCTGGAAAAATCCCTTAACCTGTCTCTCTCTCTCTGAACCTCAGTCTTCTCACCTGTAAAAAAGATGCTTTGATTCAGAGACCTCCCAGGGCAGTCCCAGCTCGAAGATCCAATCTCTTCTTTTGACCACTGTAATTAGTAATTACTATGTCATGCTCTACTCCCACCCACCACTGGCCTCTCCATCTTTTGGTTACTTCATAATTCCTTTGGGCTGATGAAAGAAAGTGACTTTAGGGGAGGTTTTTTATACTAATTTGTTGGCCATTTGGGGGCCAGTCTGTGTTTTCTAAACTAGCTTTGACTTTCATCCATTATATCCTTTGGCTGCTGTTATCTTTCTTCTAGCCTCAACTTCTCCTACCTCCTATAAGATACTGAATCTTCTCCCCTCTCTAAATAGCTTAGATTTTTATATATTTGTGATTTTCTGTATTGACTTATATGGAGACTTCTGTACCCCAGCCACTCCCGCACCTAAGTCACTTAACCATGCAGTGTCCCCAGGCCACTCTTGAAAACTGTGGCTGGCAGAAGAGATGACTACCTGCACCGGTGGAGGGCATTTCCTCTTAGGAGAGTTCCTTCTCCTAATGAAATCACTTCTCCAGGCCTAGGGCAGGAGAGAACGGTTCAACTACTCTGTTCCTGTTTGCCCTTCATATGACTAACTGAATGACTATTTTGTTTTTTTTTCCTGTTTTTAGGGAATTGTGGGTAATTTGGCTAGTGGCAAGTCTGCGCTGGTACACCGGTATCTGACTGGCACATATGTTCAGGAGGAATCACCTGAAGGTAAGTGATGAGTGGCTTGGCCAGCTGAGGCATGTGCCAGTTGTTTTGTTTTATTGATATACCTGCAATCATCAATATATTTTAGTACCACCCCTCTCCTGAGGAAAAAAAAAAGTCCCTTATAAAAAGCCTAAAAATATAATTGGTGTTTCTGCAATGTTGTCATAAGCAAAAGCTATTGGAGTAATAGGGAAAACTAACTTGAAACCATGAGGTTGAATGTATTGCTTTTTAATGGCTTGAAGACCCATGTCCATTGATTAGTCCTTCTAATGGGGAATTTCCCTAATCCCCATGTCCTGTTTCCATCAAAATGTCTGTGTGCTCTGGTGGGACCATGAGGATGGGAGCCTTTCCAATGACAGCAGAAGCACCGATCCCTGACCTCGCGTCCCATGTTGGATCCCTGGAGTGGATTCCCCTGGAATGAGTTCCAAGCATTCATTGGTGATTCCTTTTGGCCACAAGCCCTCGAGGGACTTGCTTCTCAGGCTCTCAACCTCTTGATGGCTTTTTACATGTAATTGAAATGGAAACAGTAATGATTGGGCAGGCTGGTTTCTAAGCCCTCGCAGCCTCCCCACCGAGTTAAAGGGTGTCCCCCCCAAAATGCCAAAGCCAAGCCATTCTCAATACTGTTGACTCTCCTTGTGATCTTTTTGACTCCATCTCTGAGACACTGAATCTCTGGTTCCTTCCTTTTCTTACTGGCTGTTCCATTCTTTGCAGATGTGGATGCAGGTAACTATACATCCCCTTCATGCAGCGCTTGTCTTGTTTGGAAGAGACAGGAGGCTCAGCTTCTGTTACTGTAGAGACCCTTCCCATCTTCCCCCACCCCACCCCCTTGTTCGGTGTCATCATCCAAATGCTTTTTTTCTTTTCTTCCCCCCCTTTGGATTTAAAAACCATCTCCTTTTGTTTTGTCCCTTAGTTGTCTTTTTAGCAGTAGTTGTTTTTCCATATGTCTCCTATAACACCTGTTTGCGGTTGTTAACTCCCGTCCTGGACGCTGTATCTTACGCGGAGCAACCATCCCAACACTGTTGGGGTTGCTCTCAGGGTGGGCTTTGCTTTGCCCCCCAAGTTGGTCACTGTGCTCTCAAAGGGGAGCTTTGATCCCAATAGGGAAAGACCTAGAGCAGCGTGATGATGAGGAGAGAGAGAGTTAAGGGGCATTATGACCTGGTTAACTAACCACCAGTTTCAGAGACAAAAATGAGTTGGAACCTACCCTCAGGGAGCAAGATTTTAATGGAAAAAAGTGTTCACTAATCTGTAAATTTGGGGAGTAAAAAGAAAGGCAAAAGCGATTTCAGGTTTTGAGGAGCTATTAGGAAGGGGGTGGTTCAGGGCAGGTGAGTGGGTTTGAAAAAACTTGTCAGCACTTGATCACTAAGGAGCAGCTGGATCCCTGGAAATGAGAATTTGTGGGCTAGGAACTGTACTGAATTCCATGAATAAGCCAGCTCCTGCCCTTAGGGAGGATGCATTCTACCATGGGGAAACAAGATATACATAGTTAAAAAGAAATTATATTTGGGGTTTGGGGAAGGGGAGAGTATTCAGAGACAAAAATACAATAATGGCAGGCATAGTTAGGCCTTCCTCTTGTGAGTTGGATCGTATTTTCTTACATTTATCATCAGAGGACAAAATGGTTCTGTGTTTTTGAAACCCAAAATGATGGATTCCCATTTCCCAGCAGACTGAGGAAGTTGATTGAAATCAAACCTCTTGGTTGTGTTATCATTCCCCTGGTTTACTCTTTAGCCATATTCTTGTGGTGGATAGACAATGGATAGAGGGAGTAACAGAGCAAGTGAGTTCCAGTCATTTTAACTTGAGATAACAATTGAGAACTAGCAGGACCTAGAATCCATTTGGTTCCTTAGTATTAAAGCACCAGGTGAATATATTTTTCTTAATTTTATTTTTATTTAAAGCATCAGGGTTAAGTGACTTGCCCAAGATCACACAGCTAGATAATTATTAAGTATCTGAAACCGGATTTGAACTCAGGTCCTCCTGACTCCAGGGCTGGTGCTCCATCCACTGTGCTACCTAGCTGCCCCAGAATATATTTTGTTATTTGCCACCTTAGTCGATCTCCTTTAAATGCTTGAAGGAAGAATTATTATATTATTGTTTATACATTTGCTGTTCTTCCATTCTAGAAGTCCTAGAGTGTGTTCCCATCATCTCTGGACATGGCTGATGAGTTGCTCAGCCTGTATGAAATGTCTCTAATTCCCTCGGAAACTTGGCATTGCTACTGTGGTGGCTCTGGGTTCCATGTCCAAACCTGTCTTGTAGTGAGACTGAAAGAACATGGGCTTTTTTATGAGTTCCAACACAACCACCTTACTCTGTTGACCTTCCCTGATACACAAAATGACTTTAATATTTAAAAACATCATAGCTTGAGGGCCAGAATCATAGGAAGCCATATTCAGGCTTCTCTCCATTGACAGATGGAAAATTGCTCCATTATCTTCCATGTGGAATCTGGGGATTTTGGATCTGACTCCAGATCCTCCAGGATTGTTATGTTTTCAGAGAGACTCAGCTCCAGTCTCACCGCCACCACTACCCTCAGAATCCCTATCTTTCATCCCACATTTCAGATTGGATAAGTTTTCTTGTTAGCCACCATTGTTCTCTTAGCCAAATGGTCATGAAGTTCAGCCCTCCTTATTTTCATTAACAGTGACGTTAACTGGCCATGGCTAAGAGTGCTGGGAGGGAATAGTGGGAGGAGGAGCTGAGCTCCTCCTGCACATCCCTGCTTTTTTTTGCCTGTTATTTTCCTTGATTTCCAGTGCCATCTTTCTCATCCATTGTCCCCATTTCCAACAACAGGATCTCGAAACTCACTTGTTCCTCAGACCCATGATGAGGTTAATATTAGCAGAGAGCGGTGCTATCCCCAAGCACAGAAAGGAACTTTGTGGGAAAACCCAAAATAACCAGTCTGCATGTGTTCCCTCTACCCTTCTTATCAGCCCTGGCTAAAGGGGGGCCCTCTTCACCCCCCTCCCAACTCTCATTCAACCTCATTAGGCTTCTGGTCAACCTAATGAGCTAAGATTGGTAAAGGACCTTTAACTTTGCTGATGGAAAACGTTGCATTAAGTAATAATATTGAGTGTTATCCCATAGAAACACAGCCTGGATTGGTGAGGTTGGAGTGCAGGCCTCCGTCCAGAAGACATGGGGTTCTATCCTATACTAGCTGGCATGGGATCTTTGGGGGTTTTGATTTGGTCTGAATGCTCCAGATATCTCTCCAAGAATTCAGATCAGGTATCAGTCTGATTTGGAAAAGGGAAATTCCACACTGAGAACTCTTCATTGAAATGATAGATCTGGTCCCTTCAGGTTTCATGATCCCTTCTCATGGCATGATGGAAGAGATTCTTGATCATTTGGTATCAATCACATGATTTCTGAGGTCCCTTCTGACTCTGAGATTCTGGGAAATATGATCAAATAAAATAACCCTGTGTGCCCTAAAGACTAGGCCCAATTTGGATTCTGTGAAAGTCTGGAACTCTGAGAGATTCCCCTAAACTATCTGTAGCATGACTCCTGGTACCATAGGAAAATGTGTATGATTTGGAGTTAGCAGACCCAGGTTTATATGGCACATTTCTGTGTTACCTGTTTGATTCAAGTTCATTGACCTCTGAGCCTCAGTTTCCTCTTCTATAACAAAGGGCCTGGATTAAAGTAGAATTTCCTCTCAAAAGAGGGAGCATTCCTTGGTGATCTTCAAGCAGAGATTAAATGATCACTTATTAAGTTTATTATAGCAGAAATCCCTTTCATTTTTTTCATTTCATTATAGGTTGGACTAGATGGATGATCACTGAGGTTCAAGTTAGCTCTGATTCTATAACTCAGCGGTCTCTAAGGCTTTGCTTTGAGCTTATGCCAGTGGTGTGCCCACTGAGCATGGGGAGTCCTAGTGGGTCTCCGGTGTGCTGCCATGGCACGATCAAATCTACCTCGCTAGCTCTAGTCCTGGCCACCATTTTCCCAATTTGTTACAAACCTTCCCTGTGGGTTTGTTGGGGCCTCTTGCCCCCTCCTGCTCTTTGTTGTCAAGCCAAAGTGTCCATTGTCACTTCTGACAGTTTTCTCTTTGAGATCAAGGGTGTGGGATTGGCTTTGTGACATGGGCTGTCATTCAAGTGCCTCTGAGGGTCCTCGGAGCTCCTGGCCTGGCCCTTGGATTTACAGTTTGTCCTTTTGATGGGGCTAATCTTAGCTCTCCACATTTCTGCTCTCATTGTTCTTGCCCTGGCCAAGGGAATTGAGGAAGCTTGTGTGGGTGAGCTTTCTCGTGATTTATGGGAAGAGGCCTGGAAGCCCAGTTTCAACTAATGTTTTCCTCCTTAATCTCAGTGCTGAGAAACTATTGGATTTGACTTGGGTGATGGTCACAAGGTGAACGCTGAATTTTTGATGCGTAGATTTTTCCTGGACTTTTCTAGGGCCCGTAACCTTAACATTTACATAACCACAGGTTTGATCAATAGTGCTGGAGAAGGAACATAGGCAACTCATTCTTGAGAAAAGAAAATAAACCCACTGTTTGTATGGCAGAGTGCTTAAACTCTCCATCCATGCAAAGATAAATCATGACCTAGTGGAAGGCACCCCGATAGGCTGTCAGCTCAAATCCTGGGCCTTCCTTCCACTTAATACCTGTTTGACCTTCAACAAGTCACTCTCCGTCAGCCTCACTTTCCCTCCCTGTTATAAGGGAGGATTTGACTTGATGATCCTTAGGGTCCTTCTTGGAGTGAATTAGATATCATGGACCCTTCTACTTCTGTCTCTGTGATCCTGTTGTAGTCTCCATTTCTCTTCTGTAAAAAGAAGAGGTGAACTTAATGACCATGGGAACTCCTTCTGATTCAAGACCTGTGCTCTCTGGGCACATCCCTGGGGATGTGAACCCTGGAACCCCCAGATGTGTGAGGTGGTTCAGAGGAGTTGGAATTGGTCACTCAGGGCAATGGGGCAGATGTTTATTTGGCAGACGCCCACCCTCCTCTAGGTTTGGGGAGACTGTGTAATTCAGTGACCCTGCCCTCATGTTTACTCTGTCCCGAAGGGAAGATGCAGATGCTTGTCTTGCCTCCAACTCTAGATGGTACCCCAGGTGAGTCTCCATCTTGAATGCTTCAGGCCCCGGGTCGCTGCTCCAATTGCTGCTTCTGCTTCTTCCTCTGTAAAATGAGAGGGAGGGGCCTCGCTGTTTCTATTTGTCTATTTGACTTCTATTTGACTTCAGGTCATCTTGTCTACTTCCCTCATTTTATAGAGAAGGCCTCCCCCTCGAGACTATATTTTTTTTAGTTGGTGTCAGTTTTGTATGTGTTGTCTCGCCCACCCTAACCAAAGTGTCCATGGTTGCTCCTTAACTGACACCTTGGGATGGCGGGGCCAGGATTTGGATCTGGGATTTGAATCTGCCCTCTGTCTCCACTGGTGCATTCTTGCTGCTGAGTCCTGTCCGCTCCTTGGAAGTGTGGGGGTGAGTGGGTGCTCGGAGTGGGAAGCTGTCTCAGGCTGTCTCCCAAACCTCGGTTCTTTTGTTCAAAGCCCTGAAACTGCCAGGTGGAGGGCACTGGGTGGGAGGTGGGGGGCGGATTAGCAAGACTCATTGCCTGCATTCAGGTGTGAAGGACACTGGCCGACCTGGCTTTAGCAGAAGCAGGAGGACCAGGGTCTCCGGAATGGAGGGACTCTAGAAGGGCCAACAGGGGAGCCCTTGTCAGAGAAGAGCCACCCGGAGAAACCCCAAGCTTGAAGCCGGCAGGCCAGTTCTCCAGTTTATCCCTGAAGGTGTATTGGCTGGTCAGGGAAACAAAGGCAGAGACTGCTCCCAGAGACCTCAGATTTCTTCCTTTAGTCGGTTAAAGAACACTCATTTATGAAATGTCCAACCCTGAGCTATACACAGGTGAAACGAGATCATTCTTAACTTCACAGATCTGACAGTCTTCTGGCAAGAAGGAATATCCACACAGAGAATTCATAAAAAATAGGTTCACAAACTGGGAAGCTCGCTGCTGAGCTGCACCTTGGGAAAAGCTTGTCAGCATTTCTGGGGAGGTTTGGGGCTGTCATCTACCAATGAGTAAACTGAGGCCCGGTGAACTAGGAGAGCAAAACCCGAGCCATCTGTTGTTTTTCCATCGTTCCTGGCTCCCAACCTCCCTCCTCAGGCTCCTGGTGCTCCACACTTCACCTGGAGCATCTCCAAATCCCCAGGCCTGCCTTTTGAGATCCCAGGGGAGATGGGGAGGGGCAGCTTGAAGGGGTTATTGGATCTCCTCCAAATTTAGCTTCCCTTTTCCAAAGACCCACTTTTGAAGCAGGGCAGCTTTAACATTTCCACCCCCAGCAGCTGGGGGAAGCTCCCCATTTCTGGCCGGCTGCTCCCCAGTTTGGTGAGAAGTTCATCTCCAGACAGCTATCTGCCCAGGAGCATTTTTTAGCAGCTGCAGCTATTAAAGATGGAGAGAGTGAGTGAGGAAAAGGGATCCACACCCAAAAAAGATCTGGCACTGGGGGGTGTGTGTGGCTTTTCTTTGTGTGATTTAGTTTTTAATAAGCAGCCAGGGGGTGAGTGCTCAGCATCAAGCTCCAGGGTTTGGGGC
This sequence comes from Macrotis lagotis, assembly GCF_037893015.1. Classification (NCBI taxonomy): domain Eukaryota; kingdom Metazoa; phylum Chordata; class Mammalia; order Peramelemorphia; family Peramelidae; genus Macrotis; species Macrotis lagotis. Next base: position 267,132,627 of record NC_133662.1, on the reverse strand, counting down.
TCACTCCTGGGGGGGCACCAGGGGAAGAAAGAAGAGTTCTTCCTTCAAAGTTGGTCTGTCTGATGACTTGTGGGCTCTCTCTCACTCTCGCTCCCGCTCTCGCTCTGTATGTGTCTCTGCTTCTCTCTATCTCTCTGTCTGTCTCTCCCCCCCCAGCCCAAACCCTCTGTTGTAACAAAACAAAAACAGATCTTCAGCCCCCCCCAAACACACATACACCCCCCTGTGACCTTGCTCATTCAGTGGCTTTCCTCATTTTTCCTTCTCATGTCCGTTAGGAGCAGCTTGGGTTTACTGTTCAAGGGCAAGGCTGTCCTCCACAGGCCTCTTAGTCCACGTTTATTTTGTTAAGCCCCCAGCTTGCTTGCCTCCGAGGGGCCTGGGGTCTTTTCCTCCCAGGCCTCAGCTTCACCTTTGACTCTTTCACCATATTGGTCCCCTTTCCTAACTCACAGATAAAACGGTCCCCCCACCTCTGACACATGAAGATTGACAGTGAGCGTCTCCATCAGACAGACTGGATGTGTCCATGGTACGGCAGCCTGTTTCTGTTTTTGGTCCTTCTTCAGACCCAGGATTTCCTTGTCAACAGTCAGCAAAGCTGGGGCTTCCATCCCTTTATGGCTATTTCAGGGTGTGGAAACTTCCTCTACTAGAGCCACTGTTTTGTCACTTTTATACATATGTTTGAAAGGACTCCTGGCAAAGGTGGGAGCGCTGAGTCCGGGGTCAGGACCCCAACTCACCTCACACCTAGCCTTCCCACCCACACTAAGCTTTGACTTGGAAAAGTCACCTTACCGCTGTTTGCCTCAGTTTCCTCACCTGTAAAAGGAGCCTCATTATAGCACCCTCATCTCTGGACTGCTGTGAGGATCATAACAAATATGTTATTTGTAATAGTCAGTCTGGCATGGGTAGGTGCCTTATAAATCTAATTATTAGTAAGGCAGCAAGAGCCCCAGGCCTAGAGTCAAGAAGAAATGAGTTCAAATCCAGCCTCAGATGCTTACCAGCTCTGTGACCCTGGAAAAGTCACTTTACCCTGTTTGCCTCAGTTTCCTCATCTCTCAAATGAGCTAGAGAAGGAAATGCAAACCACTCCAGTGTCTTTGCCAAAAAATAGTCCAAATGGGGTCATGGAGAGAAATGACTGGTCAGCAATTGAATGCTTGTTGTCATTGTTATCTTTATCTTTGTTATTTAATGGCATTATTTAGAGGCCTCAAATACTGAGAGGTTAGGTCACTTGCCCAAGGTCTAATAGCCAGTATGTGTAAGGGACTGACTCTAGCTTCTTTACCACCCTGCCTAATCAAAATATGGTTAGCACTGAAACAGCTGACATCCCTATGCATGAACATACATAGGCATTTAAATTTAATTCTTTGCCCCATCTCTGGTCTCAAATTCTGGCTCAAGGTTTGCATTCCTTTACCTCAGCTTTTCCTCCCTCCTGTGGGATAGGCAGTCATTCTATATCATTGTACAGATGAGCAACCTGAGGCCCAGAGGGATGAAATGATTGGTCTGTGGTTCCACCTGAATTAGAGGCTCAGTCCCCTCTCTCCTGGCTCCTGGTCCGGCTCACTCTTGGCTGTATTACATGGTTGTCTGTCTTCTTGAGTTCCCATTTATAAAATGGGAGTTTACGGTTGGTCACTTTTTGGTTCTTAGAGACTTACACAAGCACTGTCTACCTATTCTGTGGTGGCTACGTGAGATCTGGAGGGGAGGGGATGATATGGCTCTATTACAATATATATTATGTTTTAACATGACTCATCCTGGCCTTTAACAATTCTCCCAGCCCATCCCTCACAGCAGCCCCAGGAGAATGGGGGGCAGCCCCCAGAGGACGTGTTTCTGCACCATTAATGATAGTTCTTCTCATTGGACATGCTTTATTTGGGGTTTTTTTTTTAACTCTGCAGAAGGGTCCTTTCACATGGGAAAAATAGTCCTTCAGAATGTCCTCCTCACAGGAAATCTGAGAAAGCATTTGAACTTTTGTTCCTGCCCATGAGTGACCCTTAGCCCTGTCCTCTGTTCCTCCAGGGCCCCCCTTGCTTCCAGAGCCTGGGCTCTGGGACCCCTTCCCTGGGGTTCTTTATTCTGCTCAGATCCCTGCCCTCTCAAAGGGTGTTTGGGGGCAAGGGTAAATGGCGCCAGAGCCTTCTTGGGATGTTCTGGGCTTGCACAGTTAACTTTTCCCCGATGAGCTTTCAGCTGGTCATTCTTCCTGGTAATTAAGTCATTGAGGATCTTTCCCTCTGGAGGGGCAGATGGAGGAGGCTCTACATGGATGATCCCTCCAGATGTGCTCCCACTGTCCCCTTGTCAGCCCTACTCTGGCTCCAGTCTTCATCTGAATTGTCTAGAGTCTCCAGGTGTTGTCACTCAGGTCAATCATTGCTTGCTATTAAGCAGGAAGTAGCCTAGGTCCTGGGGAACAAGAGAAAATTGAGATAAATCCCCCTCCCCTCAGATAATGTATGCACAAAACATATTCAATGTAAAATAGTAAGTCATTTCACAAGAGATAATTATCAGGTAAAAGAATCAGAAAATGCCTCTAAGGGAGCTGAAGTGTGATGGGACCTGAGGTTTTCAAGGAGAGAAAGAGAGAAGGGATGGCATCCTAAGTATCTGATATAGCTTGTGCAAAGGTGTGAAAGTGGGAAATGAGTGATGTAGATGGGAATCAGAGTGGGCATCAGGAAGATGGGCTTTGTTTCAGATGCTAAGCCATGCTGAGTCGGGGGGGAGGGGGCAGGGCTACTCTGCATCCGGATCTCGGTCACTTGGAGAATGGTTTATAATTACACAGGGATTATCTACTGAGGGCTCCTGCCTGTGCCATCAGGGGACATAAGGATGCCCAACGCCAAGCTTTGAGCCCATAGCTGGTGCTCAATAAATATGTATTGTATAGGAGTAATTGCTGCTGCCATTTAAATAAGAGCTTTAAGGTTTTTGATTTATGAAATTTATGTAAATTATCTTGCAAGATTCTCAGCAGGTAACTGTAGTTACCACAAGTATTATAATTTCTCCATTTTACAGACAAAGGAGCTAATGCTCAGAAACTTCACTCATCTCCTAAATGCAAGAGTTGGGATCCAGCCTGAGAGTTTTCGGGTGGGAGAAGCACCTTGAAAGGAGCTAGTCCCCCGTCTCTAATTCAGATTTCCTTTCCATCACCATGATTCACCTTCACTAGAAAGCAAGAGGTTACTAATGGTCATTATCAAACCCCTTCTTCCAAAGGGGAGAGATTCACATGTGCTTCCTGTGAGCCAGAGACCAGATGAACCTTCTGTTAGCTTTCAGCCCCATCATTAATTTCTCATCTGGGAGGCAGTTATCATTATCAATGATCTGGAATTTCATAAACTATTGGAATGACCAAAAAACAAGTTAAATGTAGACATGGCATCCCATTTTTCATGGCCTGCTTCTCCACCAAGGAGTGTGGAATTCTGACTGTCCAGTGTCAGACAGTGTCAGACATGTCTCATTACAATAAGACATGAGCATTGGACCTAGACTTTGTTATCCATATTAGGTTTGGTTCTAATTGTTCCCTAATTTGCATTTATGAAATGGTGGCCTTAGCAGAAATCCCTTTGTGATTCTCCAGAATCAATTCAGGAAGATAATATTCCTCATATTCCATCTTTGAGTTTGGCTTGTCCAGTCAACTTACAACCCAATTCATTTAATCGACCATGGTTTGCTATTGAATTTCCAGGACATGTTTTCAAGGCAGGTGATGCAATGGATAGAGTGGAGAGAGTCAGGAAGGTCTGAGTTCAAATCTATCCATCCAGACTTACTAGTTGTGTGACCCTTCACAAGGCACTGAAGCCTATTTGCCTCAGTTTCCTCATCTGTAAAATGAGGCAGAGAAGGTATTGGCAACACACTTCCATTTCTTTCTCAAGAAAACTCCAGATGAGATCACAGAGAGTCAGACATGAATGAAATGACTGAACAACCAAGGATTAAGGGAACCAGAGAATAAATATCTTAGTTGATATGATAGTTATTGTTTCTACCTGTGTGCTCAGAGAGGCTGCCGATTAATAATCTGTTATTGCATTAAGATCCTTGAAAAATGAAGAGGAAAGAAAATTATCTCCAGTCGTATTTAATTAGAATGACTATAAGGAGCCTTCCTCTAGAAACCTCAGAGACCCTCTAGTCCAACCCCCTTCTTAGATGAAGGTCAAATGACTTCCCCAAGGTCACATGGCCATGAAGCCTCAGAGGTGGAATCCGGATTCAGTCTCTGACTCTGTAGGTAACGTCTGTTCCATTTCACTTTTTTGGGATGTGAGCATTACAGTTTTTAAGTTTATCTCTTACAATAGTTTTTTTAAGGGCTTCTTAATTTCCTTTTAAATAATAGTTAATGATTAGCTCAGGTTTTTAGGGAATGCTACTTCTTCTGATAGCTTCTGCTATTTTACTTTTTGGTATCTATTCTAATCCCTTTTGCAGTTCTTGTGACTGTGGAATAACTTGTGTTTTTCCATTGCCCCTTTCCTTATATTTGAAGGTCATCTCTTGGCTTCTTCCAACCATTTTTCATTGAAATTATCAAATTTAACCACTGGATCTTGGAGCTAGAAGCATGCATTTCATGTTGGTTTTTTCCTGCCATGAAAATGATTTGCAGTTTCTCTCTTGGTTGTTAGCATTCAGAAGTTCTGGCCAGTTTTCTTGCATTATTTCCTGCACTGTAGGAGTTTTTATTTTGATGTGATTTCAGAAAACAATCCTTAAGTTGGTTGCTGCACATCCTCTTTTTTTTTTTACCCTGTTCCTTTGACTTAAGTAATAATCAAAGGAAGTCAACATTCCATTTTTTAAAAAAAGTATGGAACATAAATCCTAGAATCTAAGTTTCTGACCAGGTTTTGCCCTATTGAGTGTAGGTGACTTCTAGCTCATGTTTCACCTCTTGGGGGGGGGGGCTCACTTGTAAATGGAAGGGGTTTAGACTAGATCACTGACCACATGTGGCCACATTTCTTCCCAGTTGTTTATCTTTGAATAAATACAGAAGTATTAAGTGCTAAACCCCCGGATTACAAATTTAGAAAACAAACAGGCAATCCCTGGTTTCACAGACCTAACACTCTTAACTGGAGGAGACGACAGAGGAAAACATAATCTTTTCTGAAGAATGTTAGATGTGAAATAACAGTTTAAATGGAGTTCAGCTTTTGGCTCTGTGTTTGTGTGTGTGTGTGTGTGTGTGTGTGTGTGTGTAATTCATCCTTGATTCTCTCATTCCATCTTACAGATAGAGAAAACTAGGACTCAGCATTGGCAAGTTGCCCATTTACCAGAAAGTTCACAACAGAGCCGGGATTCCAGCCATGGCTTCTTCCCATAGCATGTTGCCATAGGTAGTCAGTCAACAAACATTTTGTGCTTACTCCTTGCCAGGCCCTGAACTTGATGATGGGGATGCAAAGGAAGTTGAAACATCTGTAGGAGCCACTGTGGTTAAGTCATCCACAGTATGCAGGATGGGTTGGAGCTACTTGCCAGGTGGAAAGCACTAGCATCTATGGGGGGTTGGTTGGAAAAGTCTTCTTGAAGGAAGCCTGAGGTGGAGATGAGGGCATGGGACCTTCAAGTGAAAATGCCCCAAATCAAGAGAGGGACTTTCTCATGTGAGGAGCAGCCCCGAGGACAGTGTCCTTGGATCAAAGATTCTGGTGGAGGGAGTGTGGTAAAAGAAGACTGGAAAGGTTAGGGGAAGTAAAGGGACAAGAGCTTTGAAAGTCAAACAGGGGGCGGCTAGGTGGCGCAGTGGATAGAGCACTGGCCTTGGAGTCAGGAGTAGCTGAGTTCAAATCTGGCCTCAGACACTTAATAATTACCTAGCCATGTGGCCTTAGGCAAGCCACTTACCCGCATTGCCTTGCAAAAACTAAAAAGAAAAAAAGTCAAACAGGATTTTATTTCTGATGCTCGATGTGGGAAGGAGTCATTATGGTCTTTTGAGTAAGGAGATAACATGATCCTCCCATAAGTGTTAGGAAGATCAATAGGACAGCTAAATGGAGGATGGTCTGGAGCAGAAAGAGACTTGAGTCAGCTGGCACCCCCACCCCCACCATCCAGAAGTGAGGTGATAAGACCCTGAACTGGGGATGGGTCAGAGTCAATGGGGAGAAGGTACACTTGCCATGAAGTTAAAAATCAATAGGACTTGGGCAGCTAGGTGGTGCAGTAGATAGAGCACAGGCCCTGGAGTCAGGAGGACCTGAGTTCAAAGCTGACCCCAGACACTAAATAATTACCTAGCTTTATGACCTTGGGCAAGTCATTTAACCCCATTGCCCAGCAATACCAAAAAATCAATAGGCCTTGCCAATGAAATGGATGAGAGCATAAGGAGTAGAAAGTGATTTCTAGGTTGGCAACTTGGGGCGACTGGGAGAATGGTGGGTGCCTTTTTGATAGTCATAAGAAATATTAGGAAGAAGAGGGAGGTGGGTGAAGAGAATGAATCCTGGCTTCATCTGGGAGTAAAAGGAAAGGCTAAAAACTTAAAAAGATTTTTGTGTCAGTCATCTGCTTTTCTCCTTGCTGACGAAAAATTCTAAAGGATTATTTTCTTTGGAAATTTCTGGAATTCTACAACTAGTGTTTTATTGAAGGAAAAAATCGATCTCTTTCAGGAGATGTCATTTTACTGCATTATTCTATTGATTTAAAAATTTTTTTTGAAAAGAAGTGCATTCTCTTCTGTGAAAGCCCCCATTTGGCTGTTACACCTTCTGAAGGCCGTGAACAGTGCAGTCCGGTTTTGTTTATACAGGCTAACTTCTCTAATCATTGCTATTGATTTTCCTTGCTAAGTGCTTTTGAACTCAACATATCAGGTTAGTAAGCTGCAGTAGATAAAGAATTCCAGATTTGATGAAAAATAAAATTTTTAAAAGCTCAGTTTGAACTTTCTTCCATGACCTTGGCTTTTATGATCTAAAAGGCCAATTGAACTTGACCTGAACCATCCATCTTGTTAATATTTCCTAAAAAGTATTACTGTGCTTACTGGTCCTGAATTCCCCAGGTTCTTTTTAGTTGTTTATTGAGTCATTAAGACAGACCTAGTAGACATGCACAACTGGCAAGATTCATTTCATTATCTCTTGGCCAGGGCTTTCGGCCTCTTTTTATCTGAACTGACGGGATGGTGTTCAGTTGTCCACCCGAGGTAACCCTGGGCAGGCGCTCTTTGGGTCATCCATGGTCACTGACTAGGGAGATTGAGACCTTAGAATTCTTCTGCCCCCAAGCACCCTAATCTTCTCCTGTTACTTCCATTGTCTCTTCATGTCTCATTCCACTTCGTGGCCTTGACTGTAAGAGAGCTTAAAAATAAATTGGCAGAGCAGATGAAGTGTGATTTAATTACATTTTAGTAAACAAATATGTTACCAATAATCATGATTCCAATCCGTGAAAATAATAGTTCATCCAAAATTCCTGTTAAATGTCTCCTTGTTGGACTTTGCCCAAAGAAAACCCAGTAGATTTTGAATGTGGCTGAAAATTCAGAGAGAAGAGCAAATAAAAATGTCTTCTCTGGCCATTTGATGAGTAAGAACTGTAAGAGGAAAATGGGAATGAATGGTTCAAAGTTGAGTCTTGGGGTTTTTTCCAATTCAAAATACTGTGATTCTGAAATTGATTAGACTTTCTGGATCTCATTTTAAAAAATAAAATAAAGGAGGAGGAAAGTGGCCTTGGGGGATCCCTAGGGTCCCACCTAGGCTCACATCCTAGGGAATCATCTGGTCTACTCTTTTAGATTTGCCAAGTGCCACATGGTCTTTGGAGCTCTGAGGAACCCCACCTCCCCTGGACCCACTTCTTCTGGACTTCTTGAGTAACCCTCCAAGTTCTTGTGATGCTTGTCACTTAAGTGATTGTCTGGGTATGTGTGCTAATGTAAAACAGTTTGCAAAGCCTCTTGGATTGTCCTGCTGCAAGACTTTGACACTAGTGACCATTTCTCTTTATACTCTTTTTGTGATAGATAACTTGGGTTTCTTCTACAATTTCTGCCTGAGAAAGTCTTAGATTGGCCTTGGTGAGCATTGGGGACTTTGATGCCTGCCCCTGCTCCAAGTTCATATTGAGATTTATGTGAAGGGGAGTCTCTGGCAAATAGGGATTGGGGGGGTGGGTTCTATGGGTTGACCTTAGGGAATAAAACCATAAACCCTGCGAATTACACTTGGTTCTGACTTTGAAATTCAGAACTAAGTCTACTCTGAGTCTGCTCCAGGGTATCTGAGGCATCAAGACAAGAACAGCCCAGGGAAAGTTAATTAAATAAAATTAGTCACAGAGGTCTTGAATGGCTAGGCTCCATTTGATCTGCCTAGACCAAGGGCCTAGGACAGTGTTGGACACCAGATGGGCCACCAATATGCCTTTCTCATTGGGGGGCGGGGGAACCCAAGGGAGTGTGTCATTGGCACACTCTTTTTGAATCTGTTTTCTGACAATTCATGTTAATCACAGGCACAAAGGTCTTCTCTTGGGAGATTTTTCTTCTTAGGTTGCCAGGCTACCCTGAGCCAGCATGCCCAAGCTCTGCTCTAGGTTAGTACTGTCCTCATCAAATGAACCATCACTGAGCTGCCTCAGGGTATCAGATAGATTTCTGGTAGTCAGCTTCTTTATTCATGTTTCCTCTCCCCCCCTCCTCTTTTCCCTCTCCTCTTTCTTTATCTTTCTCTCCATCTTCACTTGCCCTTCTCTCTCCCCCCTACTCTTTCTTATCCCCCTCTCTTTTTACTCTTTCTCCTCCCCCTTTTTTCTTTCTCCTTTCCTTATTTGTTCTCTTTGCTCTCCTTTTCTGTCTCTTCTCCCTCTTCCTTTCACTTCTCTTTTGTTCCTTTGAGCCTTCTCTCCTCTTCCCCCTTCCATCTCTGACTCCTCTTCCCCCTCTCTCATCTCTCCTTTATCTTCCCTCATCCTTCTCACCTCCCTCTCTTTCCCTTTGAATCTCTTCTGCTTCCATTTCTCCCCTCTCCCTTTCTTCCCTTCCTGTCATCATCTTCAGCTTCAGTATTGCCTCATCCACTTTCTCCCAATACACATGGCCACATCTCTTCATTCCTAACCTTCCCTTCCCTTCCCACCAGCCCCTCAAACTGCCATCCTATGTCTCCCTTCCACACAGCTTGCTTTCTTTCTTGACATTTCTTCTGTTTGACCTCTCCTAGATAATGATGCTTTTGATCTCCTTCTTCTTGAGGCTAGTCAGCCCCTGCTTCCTACAGTCCTGCCTTCTCTTTATCTTCTTATGTGTTGAAAGGCCCTTCTACCTCTTGTCATTCATCTCCTGTCTCCCAAGGGTGGCCATCTACATCTCTAGGCTTACATGGTTCTGGAGGTACCCAGATCTTCAAACATTCCACAAAGAAAACAGGGTCCTGTCTTCAGGGACCTTCTTTTGGGCCTGGGGCACATGGACATAGAAAGACTTTCTGGCCCTGAGCAGGGAATTTCAGATCCTCTCCCTGATGTTTGCTAGCTGTGTGACTGCACCAGTCATACACCCTCTCTGGGGCTGTGAGATGGTCCTCAAAGGTCCCTTCAACTCTAGATCCATGGTCTATAATTTGACAAAGGAAAACCAGGGAGAGGGGGAGTAATGTGAATTCAAACTTTCAACAAGGGTTGGAGTCAGAGGACGAGCTTGAAAGGCCAGGCTCATTCATGAGTTTGACTTTTTTAATTTCTAAGAGTGGGTCAGCCCCATAGTACCTGGGGTCTAATTCTACACTGACTCAAGCTATGTGACCTTGGACAAGTGCCTTAACATCTGCTTCAGTCTCTATCATCTGTAGAGTGAAGATGACATTGTTAGACCCTCAGCTCCCCCCCCCCCGCCCCTTTCCCAAAAGGTCAGGGCTCAGAGAGGGCTTTGGAAGTCTTGAAGGTCCAAGCCAACTGTCTGTTCCAATTCCATTTTCTATTGGCTGGGCTTGAGAGAGACACAGACTTGGAACAAATCATTGCCCTAGTCTTCATGGCAAGCTCTTACACACATGGATCAAATTATCATCATCATCATCGTCGTCATCTTTGTTATTATAGTTGTTATTTTGCCATTCAATAAAAATACTGGGAAACCAGTTCATCTGATTTATCACAGTTCTCTTTGGGACAGCTCTAGTACCTGAAAGGATGATGGGAATATTACATTACGTCATGCTGTTCTCAAGTGCTCTTTATTTCTTTGACTAGGTCTCTATAGTTGGAGAACTTCTCATTCCACACAGATTGGAAAGCTTGGCAACTTCTGTTAATGCTATTCTTATATATTTGTGGGTTGGAAAATTGTAGTATAGGCATGTTGACATCGACTGAGAGATCCTGGGTAAGTCACTTAACTCCTCCGTGTCCCAGGCTTCTCTACAATACCAAACATGGAAGGAGGAGTAATGGTGCTGCTGATCCTGGAGTTGGAGACCTGAGTTCAAATCCGTCCTCAGGTACTTCCTAGTTGTGTGACCCTGGGCTGGTCACTTAACACTGTTTCCTAGTATCTTTGCCAAGAAAGCCTTGTGGAAAAAATGGGGTCATGAAGAGTTGGGCTTAACTAAATAACTTACAACAAAAAAGTAGTGGTGGTGGTGGTGGTGGTGGGCAGTTGTGGCAATAGCAGTAAAATAATTTCGCTAGCACTTACATGACAAATACATTTGTGTGTACATAAATGTGTGTGTGTGTCTCATTTTATCCTTACAACAACCCTGAGAGCTGGATGATGTTATTATGCCCATTTTACAGTTGAGGAAACTGAGGCAGACAGAGGTTTAAATGACTTGTTCAGTCACTCAGTATGTTTGAGGCTTGATTGGAACTCAGGTCTTCCTGACTCCAAACTCAGCCTTTTGCTACTGAACTACCTAGCTGCCTCAAGATCAGTTAGCTAAAAGATGACTTAGTGCCCCAATCGGGTGACCTCTTTCCCTCCCCTGCCTCATTCTCGCTCTCTTCTCATATAATGTCACTTTTGCAGGAGAACTAGCGTCTCTTCCAGCCTGTCCCTCCCAACAGAGGAGGACTCGCTTCTTCGTGCTAGTGAATCAGAACCTACATTTTTATAGCTAGAAGGGACCTCAGAGATCATTTGATCTACCCTTCCTCCCCTTTTTACAGGTGAGGAAATGGAGTCCTCGACAGAATGGAGTGACTCCACCAGAGTCACTCGGGGACCGGCAGAGGGATCCCCCCAATTCTTCTGGATCTCTCTTCCCTGGTCACCCACTTCTCCCCCTTGCTTGCATCTATCCTGGTTCTCAGCTGGATGCCACCCCCTTGCCCAGTGAACTGGTGCCACCCTGCCTATGGAGCTGTACCCATAATGGTCTGGACGGGATGCTTTGTCTCCCATCTTTTCCTCTCATTATTATGCTCAAAGTCAGCAAATGCAGGCATTCAGGGGTGTCTCTGTTAATCTATGAAGATGCCCTTTTCAGGGTCCCTTGGACCAGGAAGTTGTTTTGAGCAGAAATTAAGTCTGTGACTTCAGCCAAGGGATTTAAGTGTTCCTAATACCTTCTACAACTATACTCAACTACCATAGAATCATTAGAATTCATTAATCTTATTACTTAGCCATAATCCTGTTAATGGAGAAAAGTCTGCATCTCTTCTTAAGGCAGCAGCTTGGCCATATTCCCTTTCTGCTTTCAAAGCTGCCTGTCAAAGACTACTGCACGTCGCCACCTTCCTTCCCATCTTCCGAATCACTCCGGCCTGTTTTCCAGTGTACCTTCATATGGGCTGCCAGCCCCTCAGGCCCGGAGCCTTGCTCTCCCACAGTCTGGATTTCCCTCTTTTTTTTTTTTAATTTAGAATTTCTCATTCCTCCTCAAAGTAGCTCATGGTAATTATTCATCTACCTGGTCTATTCCCACAGTTAAATGTAAGCTTCTCATGGGCAGCGGCAGCTGTTGGCTCTCACCTAGACTCTGTGAAATTGGGTCAGTCCTGTCACCTTCCTGTGCCTCAGTTTCCTCATCTGTAAAAGGAGAGGATTGAGCTAAATGGTGCCACACAGAGTAGATGCTTAAGAAATCCTTGTGAATGGATGCTTGCTAAGTAAATTAAGGGACCTTGGAACTAAAAAATTACTGTCAGTTGGCATTTTGTGTTTTTCTGGTCTTCAAAGTGCATTTACCTACCTTTTCTCATTATAGCTTCATGTCCATTGGGCTAGGAGACCTGAATACTACAGCCATTTCAATATTATAGATGGGGAAGTAGGGCAGCTAGGAGGGCAGGGGAGAGAGCACTGGCCTTGGAGTCAGGAGGATGGGATTTTGAATCCAATCCTAGACACCTCTTACTGGCTGTGTGACCTTGGGTAAGTCACCTAATCTTGATTGCCTCACATCCAAGTCCATTTCAGGTCATCCCAATACATTTCTGACCACTGGATTCAGATGACTGCAGGAGAAAGTGGGGCTGGTGACTTAGTACAGCCCCCCCCCCCCAACTCAGTTCTTGATGTCATGATCTTCTTTGACAACAAAGGACAAAAACATCATCATCACATGGGGAAGTGGAGGCTAGTTGAGTTTCAGGGTCCTATTCAGAGGCCAGACCTCTCTACCACCGAGCCCAGAGTGCTATCTGGAGGCCAGATGGTTAAGACGATGGACCTGGAGTCGGGGAACCTGATTGCAGCTCAGACACTTACCAGCTGTGGCACCTCCAGGAGCAAGCATAGAATGCTCTGTTTGACTTTCAAGGCCCATCATCACCTGCCCCTTCCGACCTTTTCCAGTCTCCCTTCACTTTACTCCTTGATATACCTTCTTCAGTCCGGGGACACCAGCTTCCCTGAGCAAGACCCTCCACCTCTCAGCTCTGACCTCTCTCTGGCCATTCCCTAGGCCAGATTGCTCTCTCTCTCCACTCCACTACTGAGCCCCTTAGCTTCCCTTGAATCCCACTGAAATCCCACCTTCTCCAGGAAGCCTTCCCCCAAACTCTTTATTTCTATTAATTCCTATTTATCCTGCATATAACTTATTTTGTATAGGTTTATTTGCATTTTGTAAGCTACTGGAGGGCAGGGAAAGTCTTTGGTAGTTTTTTGAGGCTCTGATGCTAAGCAGTGGTAAACGTGGCTGGCTTGTTTAATGTTTATTGTTTACTTGACTGGTAAATCACCTGCTTCCTCCTAAGCTAACACAGGCCAGGTCTGTGCTCTATGTCCTCATCCCTAGCTCTCAGACTCCTTCAGCCTTCAGTGATTTATGAAATGATCTCTTCGGATACGTAGAGAAGCTATTCTTTGAGACAGAGAGATGGGGGTTTCTATTTGCCCTGCATTGCCAGGTGATTCTCTCACCTGCTTTAATAGTCCATTCCCTCTCTGGGATCTCACTATCCTAATGAGACCATAGACTCTGAATTAAGTGCTAAATATATTGACAAAAGAGAAGTCTAGAAACCATTTCTCTGCCCTCTAATGGCCATGGGGAGAAAAGAATATCAATAATGGTTGGATTTTATATTTTTGAAAAATTAGCTGAGGACTCATCTGAGAATCAGTGTATTGAAATTGTAATTAGAAGACCAAAGTTGAAATCCTGAATTACAATGACTTTGACCTGTGTGATTTGGGCAAATTACTTGACTTCTCTGGTCCTAATCTATAAAACAGGGTGTTGGACCACATGTTCCCCTGAGTTCTAAATCTACAATCCCATCATCTATGGAAGTTTCACTCTTCCATATTAAGGATTTGATCCTAACAATAAGAGTCTCTCATAGTTGGAGGGTGATTCTCCTAAGACTTCAAGGAATGATGGCCCCAAGTACTAGAAGGGTCACATCTGGAGGGGCTATGTCTGGAGGCTGTGTGGCATTCCCAGGTCTACCCTTAAAAGAGGAATGATGATCTGGTTCCAGTCCAGGAGAGGGAAGTGTTTGAAGAGGCTTGGGTGGTGAGATCCCTCACTACCTTCTACTTGAAGGGCCGTCCCATGAGAAGAATTCCACTTCTCTGTGGTTTTAAGGAACATATCATGAGGAGGAGGAGTAAAGGGAACAATGAGCTGTAGCCAGTCAGCCAAGAACAACCTTGGATAGACCTACAATTGCTTTGGGCCTTAGTTCTCATTTCTTAATTGGCCAGTTGGCCTGTATATCTATGGTCCTATAACCCTGACCCTCCAAACCTTTCTGGACCTCAGTTTTTTTGTTTTTTTTTTTTTGCAAAATGAAGGAATTGGATTCAATAACCTCTAAGATCCTCTCCAGATAGACTTCTAAGGTCCTAATGAATCCCAGTGAAAAGTTCCTTACCCAAGCCTATTATAAATAAAAATTCAGATAATGAGAGATGTCCCCCAAATGTACTAGTTTGTGGGGTAATAAGTCCTCCATCACTGAGAGTGTTCAAGTATTAATTCTAACATTCCTTATCCGGTGGAAACTTGTGCTTCAGACTCAAGATTGAACAAGTTGGTCTTGTTTAGAACTCTTTCAGCTCTGGGTCTCACTGAAATCAAACCCAATTGTGACATGGGGACCAGGCCACACATATGCATAGCTTTTACAAACTCTTAAAGTAAATTTAGAACAGTTTTTAGTTGTGTTCATGCCCCTGTCAGATTTTATTTAATTTCATGGAGAACATTCTAGAGATTGTTCTATAATTGATCTCATGGGTCATTTTGGGGGACTTAAAGAAGGCAAGGAATGTCTGAGAGCCTGGAGGTCCATCACCTCTCATGAAGGCATGGTGGGGCTTCCTGGTGTGATGGGGTGAAAAGAAGCTGTGCCAGATAGAAGAAACTTGGGGTAAACTAATGTCAGACTGTCTCCTTGGGCCTCATCTGGGATCTGTGGATACTACGCTCTGTGGAGCTGTGGACACAAAAGAGCATCTGTAATCCTTAGGACTTTGGTTCAGTCTCTCTGCTTCCCTTTGGAAGAGGAGGGCTTCAGAAGGGCATCTTGGTGTGTTGGCCCTAACAGGTAAATAGATAGCCAGCAGCCTTCTTAGCATCCCATCCTCCCTGAGTTCTCTGGGCCTCCTCTATAGAAGGCTGGCCCGTTGTACAATTAGAAGGAAGGCAGGCTCTAAATGCTGTTGCTGTTGTTGATAGTTTCCCAGAACTTTGATTTTCCTAATTATAGGGAATTCCTGATGAGGAAAGAACTTTTACTGAAGCCGATTGGCAGTTGTCACCTCTCTAATCTCTTAGAGAGCTATCTTGGACACTGAGAGGTTAAATAATTAACTCAGCTTTGGTTAAATCACTAATAGATGTTCCCAAGACTCTGTGGCTATCTATAGCTTCTATCCTCAAACATAATTTGGACAAAAGATGAAAATAAAAAATTGTGGCTAGAATTGGCCTTCTGTTTCTTATCTTTTCAGGGATGAGGTATATATAAATCACTTATTGGCATAGGACATAAGTGAGAGGCTATTGGGCACAGGAAGTTTGCCATATCCATAGCCTGTTCTCTCCCCTTCTCCCTCATAATTACTTAATCTTTTTGTTTCAGATCAGCACAAAAACCTAGAAATAGCCATCTTCCTCTTCCATCAGCAAAGTGATATTTTTAAAAAGTAAATTAGGATCATCAGCACTGGAAGGGAGGTTGAGTCTCCTGTTCCTTTCATTCTGAGGCCCAGAAAGCAGGCGTGATGAAAGACTATCCTGTCATAGATTTAGAGCCACATGATATATTAGTGACTTCTGACCCAGCCCCCTCCTTTTATACATGAGAAAGTTGAACTTCTGAAAGAGTGGACAGCTTCTGCAAGGTCACAAAGGGAGTTCAGCCCCTGGTGGGTGAAGGAGTCTACCCCTTGCCCTAATTTCACCATCCGGCACTATCCCTACCTGCTAACAAATGGCCCTCACACACAACGAAGTCAACTTAGAAGTGTTTCCCTTGAAAAAACGGTCCAAAAGACTTGTTAGGTTCTGAGGCTAGTCCACAGCTGCCCCAGAAGTGGTGCCTTGGATTAGTCTTGATCCCTTAAATCTACACCCCAAGTTAGAGGCCCTAGCTGGCAATAAGAGGGAAACTGGGGGGGGCTCTGGGGCCTGAGTGGGGACTCCAGCTGTTCCACCCAACAGCTGCAATGGTAAGGGAGAGCTTCCAGGACATAGACATCCAGTGGAGGAAGAGCGTCCGTGATTGGAATCAAAGCCTAGTCCTGGGTCTCTTGTGTCACGACTCGTATTGTCATGGGAAAGGTCTTGCTCATAGGTGGTGGTTAAATGGAAGGTGTGGCAACCAGGGGGCTGAAGGAGGACCAGCATGACATAGTGAGCTGGAGAAGGTGCTTCTGCTCCCAAGGACAGGACGACAGCCCCTGCCAGGCTGGTCTTAGTTTAGTTAGACTATCCAGAAAACCTGAAGAGACTGGCTGTGCTCCAGAATCAGTTGAGTTAAGCCTCAGGAGATCTGATGTATTTGGGGTCCCTTGGGAAGGGAAGGGATCCCTACTAATGGCCTTGAAGTCAGCCAGCTTCAGGCCGGGGGGCTGAGGGGGGCAAAGCCAGGTCAGTTTCAGTGCCCCTTGTTTGGACAGACCACCACCAGCTGCTTGCAGGGAGGTGTCCTAGATCCTTGGCAGAGAGGAATCCCCAGGTCCCAGATAGTTGTTGAAAGTGGGATCGAGCCCTTTCACTTGGATAAGGAGTCCTGGATGGCCTTCATCTCTAACCCCAACCAGTCTGTTGCTCCTGCTGCTAGCGAGATGCACTGCTTGTCCCTCACCGCGCAGTCCAGAGACGTCATCACCCTGTAGTAGCGTTTCCTTTTGTCTAACATGTGTGTAGTATGACAGCATCCTCCCTCTACTTGTACCCTGTGAATACAGAGAGTTTCACCATCCTCATAATGTTCCATGTCTTCCTTTCTAGAGTCAGGCTCCTCTTGGGGAGTAATACAGATCCTCAGCAACGTCCTCTCCTATGACTCCCAATGGCAACCTCGGCAGGAGGGAGGGAGGGCAGAGAGAGGCAGAGACTCTGTCTGTGTGTGTGTGTGTGTGTGTGTGTGTGTGTGTGTGTGTATGTGTGTGTGTGTGAAAGTGAGTCTGTGTGTGTGAGAAAGTGAAAATGTGTGTGTGAGAGGGAGAAAGACATGTAGACAGAAACCAACATCTGTGTGTGTGTGTGTATGTGTGTGTGTATGTGAGATCATGAGCGAGAGGGAGAGACAGAAAGTGTGTGTGCATGTGTGTGTGTGTGTGTGAGAGTGAAAATGTGTGTGTGAGAGGGAGCGAGAAAGACAGATGTAGACAGAGACTGTGTGTGTGTGTGTGTTGAGCATGAGCGAGAGGGAGAGACAGAAAGTGTATGTGTGTGTGTGTGTGTGTGTGTGTGAGAGTGAAAATGTGTGTGTGAGAGGGAGAGAGAGACAGATGTAGACAGAGACTGTGTGTGTGTGTGTGTGTGTGTGAGAGAGAGAGAGAGAGCATGAGTAAGAGGGAGAGAGACAGAAAGTGTGTGTGTATGTGTGAAAGAGTGAAAATGTGTGTGTGTGAGAGGGAGAAAGACAGATATAGACAGAGACCAATGTGTGTGTGTGTGTGTGTGTGTGTGTGTGTGTGTGTGTAAAAGATAGATGGACAGACAGAGGAAATTCCAATAGAAAATATAAATGATCCCAGATAATGTTCCCTGGGCCCCCCCCTCCCCCAGAAAGCTCCTAGATGCAGCCCTGATTGCTTGTGGGCAGTTGAAGACCTGGCTTTGGTGGTTCTTCTTCTCCACTCCCAGCCTTGCTAGAGCCTCCAGGTGGAGGCCTCGGGCCATGCTGAGCTTGTATTTTTCCCCAAGTGGAGCCTGAGTCTGTTCCCCCTTTAGGCCCTCTTCCCTTTTCTGTAACGAGTTTCCCTTTTTGTGTGACAGGTGGGAGATTCAAGAAGGAAATCGTTGTGGATGGACAAAGCTACCTGCTGCTGATTCGAGATGAAGGGGGCCCCCCTGAGGCACAGGTGAGCAGGGAGCCTTTCTTAGAGTCCTGGCCAAGGGTCTGAATTCCATCTCACCAGGTCCAGTGGGATCTCTGGAAATGAGGAAGGCAATGTGGAAACCCTTGACATTGAGCTCTGGAAGTTCTGTGATGCCTGGGAGTTGGACTTATGAGAAGGTCCTTTGTGGATGCAGAGCTGATGGAGACCACAAGGTTTACAGAACAGGAAACTGAGGCTTAGCAGAGTGAATGACTTATCCAAGGTTGGGGGGGGTGATAGAATCATAGCTTTGGGTAAAAATAGAAGACTTTTAGTCTAATTCTTCATTTAACAGTTAAGGAATCTGTGGTCCAAAGAGGAAGAGACCCCTGCCCCTTTCCCAAGCAGTAAGTGAGAGAGCTGGAACCCAGAAATAAAAAGGTGGCAGAGTCCCCTGTTTTGATCCTAGGTCCAAATCTTACCCTTTTTCTACTGTTCCAGACTGCTGCTTCCTTCTGCCTTTGTGCTTTGAGATCCTACGAGGCTCTGAGGACTCTGCTCCTCAGTTTCCTGGGCTTAGACCTCAGAGGTAATCAAATGGAAGCCCTGCCATTTCCAAAGGGATATTACCCTGTACTTGTTAGGCAGTGAACGTCAAGGGCAGGAGGAGACTCTGGAGGCAGGGCTGCCAGGGATCTGGCCACACTCCAGTGTGCCTTGATGGGTTGACCTAATGGACCATGTGCCTTTTGGAAAAAGTCAGTGGGCCATATCACGAAATAGCTTGTGCCTTGGTTTCTTCTTCTGCCCTTTCTCAAGATCCTGGATACCTCAGTGCCTTAACCTCCCTCTTGCCATTTTCTAAATGATGGGTAATTGTCCTTTTTAGCTATGTGGAGATATTTAAAATCTCATTAAAATGTTTTGAGTTTTTTTTAATTTAAAGTTCAGGTGATGGTTCTTTGCAGGAGAAATGTTTGCGAATTTGAAAAATTCAAAAAGAGGGTAGCTCCAGAAATTGTCTTTACTTTCAGCTTTCTCATACATCCCATTAACGAAAAATTGATTCTGCCCCCAGCCTTAATCACAAAATTTGTTTAAAGGAGCTCCAAGAGCCATTGTTTATTGCCTTCAGTTCCCACAGCTCCACGGGCTATCCAAGGGTCTGTTCTGTTGTTTCCCTGTTCTTCCTACTTGAAGCCCCCTTTGGCTGGAGAGAGCAGCAGGAGAATTTAGCCTTCAGGACCTAGGAATAGAGCAGTTAGGAAGCCCTGAGTTCAAATCCATCCTTAAACACCTTCTAGTTGTATGACTCTGGGTAAGTCACATCATCTCTGCCTGCCTCAATTTCCTCACCTGTAAGATGGGGATAATCAGAGCACCTATCTTCTAGGACTGATGTGAGGTAGTGTTTGTAAAAATGCTTTGCAAGTCTTAAAACCCTCTTTAAATTTTAGGGTTTTGTTTTCTGTTTTGTTTCCTGAAAGATTGGAAGTAGACTAAATAAATATTTACTTAATAAGTGTTTTAGACTTTCTCATAGAAAGTTTTAGTTGTGAGAGCAACCCTTGTTCAACAAATGTTTACCCTGTTCAGTCTTGCCCACCAAACAAAACAAGAGAGAGACAAGGCAGTAGAGAAGGGGTCTTTTCTCCATTCCATTTGAAGATCAGTTGAAAACTATAGAACTGTTCAGTCTGGAGAGGACTCACTGTCTTTGAGCACTTCCCTTTGGGAAGGGTCTGAGGCTAGTTCTGTTTGTCCTCAGAAAACCAGGCCAGAAGCCAGACAGAACTCCAGAAAAGAGGTAGATATCAGGGCAGTTAGGCTATTCCATTTTGGGAATGATTAGCCCCAAGAAGTGATGAGTTTGCCTCCATAGAGGTCTTCAAGGAGAGGGAGCACTTTTGAATCATTATCTCCCTGAGCCTCCCAACAACCCTGAAACCACCGATCTCCAAACGAAGAAACTTGTGACTTAAGAGACGCGGACTCGACTCTGCAGGAGTGCCCAGTACATTGCATCGTAGAATTGGAGCACAGGTCGTCCTTACTCTCAGTTCTGCACTCTTTGCAGAGCAGTACCCCTCCCTTTGTTGAAAATACTTCAAATAGAAATGAACCATTGAGAGAGAGTTGCGTGGAAGCCAATTTAAGTGTGTGATCAGGAAAAACTTCCCAGCAACTTGAGTGACTCTTGAATGGATCAGGTTGACTTAGGGTTGTAGGTTTTCCCTCATTGGAATTCTTCTCCCTGTAGGCAGATGAGGCCTCCTTGGGTAAGTTGCAGATGGGATCCTTTTCCAGTTCTGAGTTTACTGGGTAGCTGCTGAGGTCCCTTCCAACTCTGCTGGATCTCCTTCTTCCAGAAAAGCCCAGGGACCATTCCTTTGTCTTTCCTGGGCAGTGTGTGGAAGAACCGAACCAGGGCATCCTCCACTCTCGTTCGAGCTCAAAGCTGGGCATGTAGAGACTGCTTCTTGGTCTGATGTTTGTTTCCTGGAATGAGCTGGGATGAAAGCATAGATTGTCCAGTTTGCTCAAGGCACAGGTCCCTTCACTGGGACTGATCTCTTGTAATGAAAGTCATCCAGCCAATTACACACACTTACACACACACACACACACACTCTCTCTCAAACAGATAGTAATTCATCTAAATGATTGTGTTTTCTCCCACATGGGATATTTTTATTTTTTCAGCTGTTTTCAACCTGTTTCTCATCTAATTTCCTCTTTTCTCTCTCTCTCTGTCCACCCACATCCCCCCCCAGTTTGCCATGTGGGTGGATGCTGTTATATTTGTCTTCAGCTTGGAGGACGAGATCAGCTTCCAGACAGTTTACCATTACTACAGTCGAATGGCTAACTATCGGAACACAAGTGAGATCCCCATGGTACTGGTGGGAACCCAGGGTGAGTGACCAGTGATTCCAAATATTCGGAAAAGAGGCTACTATTTGATTCACGTTTTTGTTTCATGCTGAGCTGTGTCTGACTACAGATCTAGGGGGAAGGACCTTACTGATTGTGAAAATTATAATAATCTTCATTCATAAAACTGATGGTATTTCTATATCCTTGAAGGAGTTCAAAAACCCTTCCCATGTGTTATCTCAGTTGATGTTCACAAGAACTCTGGCTGGTAAGTGATACTGATATTCTGCCCCCTGTTTTGGGGTGGTCTGACTTGGAAAGATGAAGTACTGACTGTCTCTGACTTGTATTATTTTGAAATCCAGGTTATCAGAGAGCAAAGAAATCTGGAGAACATCTGAAAAAGTGACTTTGGTTAATACTTTAATTTTGATCCCTTCTTTATATTTTACAATCAGTTCCATTTATGCTGTTATAGTGCAACTGCTTTGGGTAATACAGTCACCTCCTCTCTCCTCCCCTTGTAACAAAAGTGATAGTTATGTAAAAACAACTGATAGATTTATCTTATCTGACAACATGTAGAACATTCTGTCCTTAATTTCCACCCCCTCCCGACAGGAGAAGAGATGTTGTTTCATTACTGATCCTCTGAGATGATTGTTGATTTATCAGTGACTCAAAGTCTGACTCCTAGCACTCTTTTCATTTCCTCTGCTGTACTTGGTTCTGCTTATTTCACTCTGCTTTACTTCTTAGAAGTCTTCCTCTGCTTCTCTGAAATCCTTTCCCTTTTGCTACATTTAATATATCTGGACAACTTTAGAAACCCTTGAATTTTAATCTGTTTGGCATCTATTTGCTTCCTTGAGCCCTAACCTGAAATTCTCTCCACCGATGCGGGTCCCCAACCCCTCCAAAGCTCTGTTCATGTTTGTTCAGGGTTGCTATGGGGCACCTCCCAGGCTAATCTCCCCAAAATTATTTTCCTGGAGCCCTTGCTGATTCTGAACTGAACTGGGTTGCTTCTTACACAACAGCCACCCTTGGGGGACAGCACTCCCATTGCTATGGGCAATAATATTAGTATTGCAAGCTTGTTGTGACACTTTGAAGTTTGCAAACATTTTTTTTTATTTGATCCTTGCAACAACTTTGTGAGATTGGGGCTATTCTCCCCATTTTGCAGACTAAGGAGACTGAGACACAGAACAGGAGTGACTTGCCTGGGGCTACAGAGTACTTGGTTTAGAAACTTGGCCTCAGGTTTTCCTGTCTTCAACCCTGGACTTTTAGGAATCAAACCTTGGAGAACCAAGGGTCACCAAGACCCCAGGTCTTCCTTAAGGTTGTAAGTACAGTGAATTGCAAAAATGAGTCAGTCTAGCCCAGTTCTCTGGTCCCAGAGCAGGTTCTCTCACCACATCTCATCATGGGACCTAGTGAATAAAGTGTGTCCTCAACTTCTCTATCCTAGAAAGGAGCACAAGGCCTTCATGGTGATCTGTTGAGAAGGAGGCACCTTAGGCCAGTAGAAGAACACTGACTCCGGTGTTCTGTTAACATTTGTTGGGTGAGATTTGGGGCAGATCACTTAAACTTGACCCCAGTGTTCTTATCTGTAAAAAAAGAAAAGAATGGGTTAGTGTATGTGACCTCCAAGGCCCCATCTAATTTATAATCCCTGGGCCTCAGTTTCTTCTTTTGCAAAATGAGATTTTACTAGATCACTCTGAAGGACCCTTCCAGTGAATTGGGATACAAAGTCGGTTCTTGGACTACAATAGTGAGTCAGTCACCAAAATTGTTTGATAGGAAGAGCCTTTGGACCCTTCTCAAGTCCACTCCACAGGAGATTCCGCCGGTGAGCTTTCTCCTGGTCTGTCATATTAATGGATAGTTCCCTTGGCTTCTTGGATTGAAACTGTAAAGGAGGACATGGCTAGCAAGTCCCTAATCCCTGCCTGCACCTCCCTCTCGTGGCAGAACTGGAAATAGCTTCAGCCACTTTGTTCCCAACTCAGGGAGGAGCATGATGGGCCTTTGCATGGTTATAAACTCATCAAATCACCCGAGAGCCGGAAGGTCCCCTTAGAGACCTTTCATCCATCCTCTCCACCCCCTTCACCCCCTCCCCTCCCCCAGCAATTTAAGATCCCAATTTTAAAGATTTCCAAAAAAAGAGACAGTTTTATTGTTAACTTCTGTTTTTATAACCCTTAAGGTCCCAATATATCCTTCCCTATCCCAGAGAATTTTCCCTCATAATGTATTTTTAAAAAAGGAACAGATGTAAAAGGTCACTAAACTGATAAACATTTGAAGAATCTATTATATGCTTGCCCGCTTCCACACCTAGATGAGCTCTACCTCTGCAGAGAGAAGGGTTGAAAGGACCCTCTACTTGAAGAGGGAGACCCCTCCCCTTCCCATTATCTTCTTTGACCCATACTTTGTCATTATAATTTCTCAGAATTCTGTCTCAAGTTCCTTCTCTGAGGTCTCTTTCCTTCTGGATTTATGATTTCAATCAACAAGGAACAAACCATAAGATTATATGTGAATTGATAATTCTTTGTTTTGTGGGGGTTTGGGCCAGCTAGGAAACTTAGTGAATGGCCTCAGACCTGAGTCCAAATCCAGCCCCAGGCATTGTGTGACTGTGGGCAAGTCCTTTAAACTTCCCTTCCCTTCAGTTTACTCTTTTGGAAAATGAGGATAATCTCTTCCTAGGGCTGATAGGAAGATAAAATGATATGTTTTAAAAATACATTTGCAGACCTTAAAATCTTCAATAAATGTTAATGTTTTGCCATTCTTGAGTTTATTAAATTTAATATAATAGCAGAACAACCCTATTTGTGACCCTCTCTGAATGTCTCTCATCTTTGCATTTGAATTTTTTAGGGTTCAGGTTTTGGAGATGTCTTCTAAGTGATTATTAAATGACAAATTGATATTTTATACTTTTTGTCCCAGACGCAATAAGCTCCAACAACCCACGTGTCATAGATGATGCTCGAGCCCGGAAACTGTCAAATGATCTGAAGAGATGCACATACTACGAGACGTGCGCGACCTACGGCCTGAATGTGGAACGCGTGTTCCAAGATGGTAAACCTTGATGCTTTTGTCTGTCTTGTCTGGATGTTGTGGGGAGCCCTTCTGGAAGGTGGCGCCTATGTGCGATGGCTCCCTCTACCTTCTTTCCCAAACTGTAGAGAGATGCCCATGAAGGCAGGGGAGCATGCATGCAAACACACAGCACATCCTGATAATAGAAGTGGACTTTTGTCACCCTGGTTCCCTCTTGTTGCCTTTTGGCAGTGACCTGTGAGGGGGCTGGCACGGCAACTTCTCAAGCATCTTTAAGTCATTCTATGCAAGAACTACATCCACATGAGGAACTATAGTTTGTTGTTTTTTACTTGTGACTTTATTATATTTGTTCATTTCTTTTTCCAATTACATGATATGAAAGTTTTTCAAGATTCATCCACTTGCATATTTATGTTCCATACTTTCCTTCCACCATCCCTTCCCCACCCTTTTCTCAGCGATGAATACTCTAGTGGATGTTGCACATTTGAATTTAACATGTTTACGTTTTAGTATTTTGTGTATGAAGAATTAAGACTAAAGGAAGAGAAAACTATGTAATAGAGTGGAAAAATATAAGTTTTAAGAAAATGAAGATAGTATCCATCCAGATTCGGTGGGGTTTTTCCTCACAGAGCTGCTGAGAGGAGCTGCTGTGTCCATCAGTGTTGTTGTTCATGTGGACATTGTTCTCTTGGTTCTGCTCCCTTCTCTCAGCTTCAGCTCCTGTAATTTTTTCCTTGCTTCTCTAGAGTATGACCACTCGTGGTTCCCCAGTGGACAGGCAACCCCTCAATTTCTAATTCTTTGCCACTACAAAAAAGAGTCACTATGAATATTTTGGAACATGTGGGACTCTGAAGAACTATAATTCTTTTTTTTTGTAGCCAATCAAGTCTTAGACTTTTAAAAAGTGTTTTATTGGTGCCTATTAGTTTAATATCACAGTTATTTCTAGGTCTATATACTGCCCCGCCCTCTGAAGAAACTATAATTCTTAAGAGATCTAGGGAATTTGTCACTTTGTGGTCTGTCCCTTTGGGGGCAAAGATCCTGGCCCAGAACCTTGGTAGATGATTGTTGTGAGTGGTTTTGAAGCCATGTCTGTGGCCAAGCTGCTGCGGAGCCCCTTTGGAAGAAGCAAGGCTTGTCTTGGAGTGACAGCTACCCAGCTCATCGTGGCAGAACAGCCTGTTCTGGGAAGCCTTTCCCTCTTGCCCTTGAGATCCCAGGGTCACCTCCAGACCATGAGTTATTGGATGATGGTTACGTCGATAGGATAATGAAAGCCCCCCAATCTCAGAGTAGTTTTCTGTCTGCTAAAAGTGAGGATGTTTTGTGAACTGATGCAAATGGGATGAATGGATTTTAAGCCAAAAGACATCTCAGAGACCATCTGAGCTCTTTCGTTGTTACCGATGAGTGAACTGAGGCCAAGGAAGGAGAAATGACTTGGCCTTCCAGGGGTGGTTAGAGAGAATGTGCAAGGTGGAATTTTAATGCACGTCATCTGCCAGAGCCCAGGTTCTTTGCCCAGTTGCTATGGATGCCCATGTATCAGTCTCCATATCCCCATCTATTCCCCTGCCCCTTTCTTAGTTCTGTGCCTTCTTTGCAAAGATTAGATGGGCTAGATCAGCATTTAGAAGAGAGGTCTATGGAGCAAGGATTTGGAGGCAGAGCACCCTTCTGGACTGACGGGTCATCATTCTGCTCATTAGCACCAATGTCCAGGGATTGAGATCTTCTTGGATCTTCCTTCCATTGAGAGATCAGGGATTCAGACCCAGGATCTCTGAAGCCGGAGTCATCCTTCTCAACTCAGCCTTTCACCAGATTCTATTCTTCAGGAAATGATGCTTGGTAGGAGCAGGGCTGGCGGCCTGACTGCTGGCAGATCAGCCTCCTGACCCTGGCCATGTTTCTGTGCTGTGGCTGAGCCTCCCATGCTGCCAAATCCATCCTGTCCATTGTCCACACCTTTTATTGTTACGATGGCTTCGTTTCCCACCTTCCTAAGTTTGAATCTTGATCTGCTCATTGATGACCCAATGCTGTGTAATGTGCCTCTCCTCTGCTACTCTCTCTTTTTTTTAAATTTTAAAATGGACACTTTGGGTGAGACATCCACCTTTTGCCATTTTGTTTTTAATAGCAAGACTGGTCTTCCTTTTCTACCCAGTTCCCCCCCCCCCCCATCCCTTTTTTGTTTTTACAATAAACCACTTTTTTCCCTTTCTTTCCCTAATACCCCCATTGAGCCTCCCTCTGTCCTCATTTCTCCTGAGAATCCACTGCTGTTCCTTAGACTTGCTTTGACATCACAATTCTCTCCATACATAACACCTTAAAGATTGCCCTGCCCCAGGGACCAAAAAGAACTGTTTCCTGGGAGAAGCATGACCCCACAATGGAGGAAAGCCCTCTCCCTTGTCAGTCCAGAGGTTCCATCCAATTCAGTGGACTCCAGAATTCAGCAGGAGCCCAACTGGAATTTGAGCTTAGAGCCTGGCAGAACCTCCCAAATCATCTAATGTAACCCCCTCGTTTTACCAGTGAGGAAATGGAAGCCTGGAGCAGTAAGTGGTCATCTAGGTTATTATGGTGGTCATCAGCAAGACTCAGAGGTGGGATTTTTTAAGTTTTTCTCTTTACCCTGGGGAACAAAACATAGGATCTGAATTCAAATCCAGCCTTAGATATTTACTAATTTTGTGATTCTGGGCAAGTCAATTCTCTTCCCACATCTTTCCTTTAAAAGGAGAGGTCTAGAACTCAATGGCCTTCAAGCTCCCTTTGGCTCCAAATCTTTGACCCAGGAACCCCAGGACTGCTGTTTCTTATCTGTGCTAAGTCTGCTCAACACTGCATCAGTCTTCTAGCTATTATCCATCAGAATCCCATCCCACTGGGTGAAAAATGGACTCATCGATTGTAACTCTCCTGCTAGTTGGGGTCATCTTTGAGCCTTCTGGTGTTTTTAACATTCCTAATCCATTGCACTTAGAAGGCACTTATGGCTTATTTGTTCTTTTGGTTGAATTTGAAAGTCATAGGCCTTTTTTTTTAATTGATATTCTCCCAGATATATGTTATAAAAGTTTTTCAGCATTCATCCACATGCATATACATATTTTAGAATTACATAATTTCCTTCCTCTCTCCCTTTGCACCCCCCTCCCCCTCAGGGACAAACAGGTTCATTTGTGTTTAATATGTTTGCAGATGAGTTGTTTTCTGAATGAGGAATTAGCATTAAGGGAAAAGAAAGAAAACTAAGGGATAGGAAAGAAATACATAAGAGAAATTTGTAAAAAATGGATGTTGTGTTCGTTCAGATTACGTAGGGGTTTTTGTTTGCTTTGTTTTGCTTCCTCTGGATGGGGATAACGTTGTCCACAGCTGGTGTAATAAGTTGTCCTAGCTCTCTGGAGTGCAGAGAGGGCCAGCTTCTATCAGGGTTGATCATTTCAGGATGTTGTTAATGTGGACATTGCTCTCCCAGCTCCACTCCCTTCTCTCAGCACCAGATCCCATAAGTCATTCCATGCTTCTCTAGAGTCTGACCATTTATGGTTTCTTATAAAACTGTACTCCATAGCATTCACATACCATAACTTGTTAGTTGTTCCTCAGTGGACGGGCATCCTCTCAATTTCCAATTCTTTGCCACCACAAAGAGTTGCTATGACTATTTTGAAACATGTGGACTCTTCCCTTTTTTTTTTTTTTAATTATTTCTTCTGGTTATAGGTCTAGTATTGGTATTGCTAGGTCAAAGGTAGGATCCATTTTATTGCTCTTTGGGCAGAGTTCCAGATTGCTCTTCAGCAATGGTAGAGGCTAGAAACATTTCTCTCAGGCTTTTAGATATAACTTGTATTCTTTTTTTAAAGACTATGATAAATTTGATCCCTTCCTGCTTGTCCTTGTTTCCTTTTGAACACCCCTCTGACCTCTTGGGTTTAAAAAAAAAAATGCTACAATGGCTCTCAGTCTGGATACTGATATTAAATTAACAAAAGCAGATTCTTTTGGGCAATCAGATGGTGATGCCACAAGTAAAAGAGAGATGTCATAGGGTTTACATTTACCCCTAAAAAGGAACCACAGCAGAGTCTTGGTTCTGAGGATCCAAAGACTAAAGTGAAGACCCTGACGTTCTCCCAGACTTCTTCTGAGTCGTCCTCCAACCTTCTTCCCCATCTTTTTTTTTTTTTTTGAGTTGGTAACTGAAGTCCTAAGAATGAAATGACTCCCCAAGTCACTCAAAATCTAGTCCCCTTTCCCCCTGAATTTTTCCATTAGAGGGAAGCTCCTCTTCTCTTAGGATTTGGGATGCTAGATCCTCATGGCTCCCACATCTATTGTAGCCACCAACGCCCTCTACCGATATTATTTTTAAAAATCTCTGCTGCCCTTTTTTTCATGTGTTTAGAACAAACAACAGTTTCCAGGTTCCCTCTAGTGGCCACGTAGAAAACCTTGGATGAAGCAACCCAGCCTGCCAGAGAAGGTGGTTCAGACCCAGGGATAGCTGCGGCCCCCTCCTCATCCCAGGCTCTACTGAGCCATACTATCAGCCCGGGGGGGGGGGGGGGGCAAGGGAACACAAGAAGGAATGGAGGTTTTTAAAGCATTTCATAAATTAAAACATGTATTCTAAGGGCTGTGCTAGGCTAGGGATAGACAGAAAGCCAGTTTTTGTCCTCAACAAACAAGAGAGAGGAGAGAGAGAGAGAAAAGGAAAAACCCCTCAATTTTCAGCTCCTTGCATAAAATTCAGGCAGCAAATTTAAGTCTAGAGGGTGCTCACCTTGGGTGAAGGCAAAATCGTGGCCTCACTGCCTCTGGGGTTGCTGCTCCACCTCTGCTTCAAGCAGCAGGTTCTGGGAAGTCCAAATCTTTGATCTTTTTGCATTTGTAAGTTTATTTGGACTCTGGCCGGACTCCTCCTCTTCCCAAACTGTGAGTGTCTCAAGCATAACCTATGATGCCTGGGCTCCCTCCTTGTCCATTGGAACATGGCATCATGGGATGGGAGGAAGCTGAACCTTCCAGGGGGTCTTCAGGTGCCTGTGACACATGTGGAGTGAGTGGTCAGGGGCTTAGGATCAAACATCTTCTTTCCAATCATGTAAATGCTTTGGCATTTTTTTTTCCTATTACCCCTTTTTCCTCAGTGGGTTTTTAGACCTTGAGATGACAGTTGCCAAGATGGGGGGGGGAGGAATCCCTGCCCTATGACTTCCCAGCCTTGTGACCTTAAAAAAATCATTTAATCTCAGTGGCCCTCAGTTTATCTTATGAAGCAATGTCAAGATGGGGGAGAGGGGAAGATTAGTTCATAAATCAGGTGTCTGGAGACACTAGTATCGCCTAGGACCATGGATTCAGGCCACGTGAAGGCCTAGGTTAGGACAGAACACCTTCCTTGGAGCCCCTACTGGGTCCATTTCTGCAAGAGGGGTTGAGTGTGTTTGGTCCAGGAGGCAGAGCTAGGCTTTGCAGGAGGCAGCTGCAAAGAGCCTTCTGACAAGAAGAGCTGTCTCTGAGGGCCATGAGTGGCCCCAGGAGGTGGTGAGGTCCCCATCCTTGGAGACTGCCAAACAGGATCTTGGGGGTTTTTTTTAGTGTTTGTTTTCTATTATTTATTTTTATCCATTTGTACATGTATATTTCCAAGTTACAAAATTTCCTTCCACCCTCCCTTCCCACCCCCTCCCCTCAGCAGGGAATAGGTTAACATTTTACATATTTTGTTAAACATATTTACAAATTATAATTTTTGGCATGAGGAATTAGGATTAAGAGAAAGAGATGCATAAGAGATAGTTTTTATAAAGTGTTCATCAGATTCGGAAGGGTTGCTTTTTTTTTCTGTATTTGGTTTTATTTTTCTTCCTCTTGTTGGGGATAATATAGTCCATAACTAGTCAGATGCAGCTGTCCTAGCTCTCTGGATGCTGAGAAGAACTGCTTCCATCAAGGTTGTTCATCTCATGTTAATGTGTACATTGTTCTCCTGTTTCTGCTCCCTCCACTCAGCAGTAAGTCCTTCCATGCTTCTCTAGAGTCTGACCATTTCTGGTTTCTTTATCAAACAATAATATGCCATAGTATTCACGTACTATAACTTGTTTAGCCATTCCCCAGTTGATGGGTATCCCCTCAATTTCCAATTCTTGGTCACTACAAAAAGATGCCCGACCATTTGTCAGGGACACAAGGGAGTCTTGTTCAGACCTGGGTGGGCCTCCAGAGGCCCCTCCAGGCTCAAGATCTTGGGCTAGTTCAGTTAATAACCTTTATACAGTGACTTGTTCCCCTTGTTCCCCTTATGGATCCAGTTCATCTTAGAGATTGGAGATCATAGGGATAGATACATTCTGGAAATGTCCCACAAGAAAGGGGACTTCCTGCTTCATGAGACCAATCTTAGCCCTTGATGGTTTGAGGGAGGGGGGTGGCCTCTTGCAATTTCCTACTCCTCCTTTTTTTTAATCTTTGTTTTCAGTAAACCCAATAAAGTTACCTAATCTCAGTGAAGGAAAAAAAAGGGACCTCATAAAGATGGTCAATGGGACTGGCTTGCTGGGAAATACATCACTGGATCAGCAGAGAATCATTTGGAACTTCCTCCTAATTTCAGCATCTCCTTGTATTGTCTATGTAATCCTGCTGCTTCAGCCTTTGGTGGCTGTATTTTATTTTTAATTTACCAATGTCAATCAGGATTCTTTTATATCTTCCTATCATGTGCTTGCAGCACTGGGAGTGTAGGGGGAGTTCAGGTATGTGCACCCCCCACCCATTTTTGTATGATGGTTTTATGATTAGCCACATTTCTTTTGTTAGGGCAGAGGCATTTCACTAAGGAATGTAGAAGCTTCCAGGGATGGCAGGGGGACTGGAGGCTCCTCACAGGGAGGTATTTGAAAGGGCTCCCATGTAGAAGATGCATGGGGAAGGGGGCTGTTCAATTTGTCCCAGAAAACACTTTGCCTTGTGGCCATTTTAAAAAGAAGGTCAGGGTTCAGAGAGACTTTCTGCTGATCAGGGTGAGAGCTCGGTTTCCTCCTTTGTAATACAAGTGCCAACTTCTGAGCCCTCTTGGGCCCTAGGCAAGTCATTTCAGAGATCATTTTTCCCTTTTTGGCCCCAAAATGCCACTGAACAGATTCAAGTCTGGTATAAGGAAGACAAAATGCTTAGCCAGAAGAGCCAGCTCTGCATGTGGCAGCCCCTCTATGGTCACTGGAACAGGGGCAGGATGCTCATTTGTCCAGAAGAGCATCACTCAGGGATGCCTTTGGTTTTTCCAGGGTTGGTCTGGATTAGGCAGTGGCCAGGTTCTCAAATCTGTCATCTCTTTTACCTTCTTGTCATGCTTTTTAAATGTTACTGATATTAAATAAGAGGATGTTTGCATTCTCTGGTCCATATACTGGGAGATCATCTTCTTTCTTCTCCACCTTATAGTGGCACTAATTTACCTAGTTTCTCCCCTTTGACCCCCTTGCTGACTCCCCAGGAAACACCTTGAGAACTGTCCTCGATGGAAGTAGATCTGGCATTCGTTGAGAAAGGTACGCTCATGTTCACTCCAGCAAGTAATCATTAGATAGCATGGCTGGCTGGTTGATGATGGTTGGATGACTGGATGAATAGCTAGATGTACAAACAGATCAAAGGATGAGTGGATAGGAGCAAATAAAGCTACCAAGAGAATGCTAGTCCTTCACTTTCAAAGAAGACCAAGACCTCACATGCTGTGAATTGAATTTGAATTGGGGGGGGGCTGTGCTAGGCCGCCTGCCTCACTTTTTCCTCCAATCATCTGGCTCCAGGGGCCAGATATGAATTAGGACAACCAGAGATGAACCTGCACATGAGGCAATCAGGGCTAAGTGATTTGCCCAAGGTCACACAGCCAGTAAGTCACGTGTTTGAGACTGGATTGGAACTCCTGTCCTCCTGACTCCAGGGCCAGTGCTGTATCCACTGTGCTACCTAGCTGCACCAGTTAGACAATGACTGGAGAAAGATGAATGGATAGACAGACAGACGGATGGATGAATAGATAGTTGTACAAAAAGATAGATGTACAGACTGAAAGGACAGGTAGCCAGATGGATGAATGGATAGCTAGGGAGACAGAGATAGCAAGCAGAAAATGTACAGTGAGAGAGAGCCTGGCTGGACTCCAGAAGGCCTGGGTTCCAATCCTACCTCTTGGTATATGAACCACATTTCAGTCTCATCATTTCTCAGTACCACAGACAAGTCAGTGAGCATAATTTAGAGAGGAGTTGCAGGTCTGCACTAGTGGAAGATGTTTCCACACCAGAAATGTCTTTCATAAATGAAATTCCATGTTCAGACCACTCTGTATATGGAAGCATCTAAACGAGACATAGTCCATCTCTAGTGTGATGGGGTGATGTGCAGATAGGATGGCCCAGTGTTAAGATGTGTGAGAAGGGAGAAATCTAAGAGCTGATAAATCCTAATAGCTGAGAATATTAGTGATTTAGTTATTAGTGAGATATTTAAGATATGGCACTAATTTATTTTTATCTATAGACAAGCAAAGACAAAAGACAGTCCCTGCCCTCAAAGAGCCAATGGTCTAATCCAGGAGAGTCATGAAAACAAATGTCTACCAAAAAGTATGTGAAGAGAGTGTTGGCTTTGGAGTCAGAGAGCCCAAGTTCAGATCCTCTCTGTGGAGCTCACAACCTGTGTGGTCTTGGACTGGCTGTTGTCTAACGTCCCAAGCCTCAGATTTTCTCATCCACAAGCTGAGGGGGTTAGATTTGATGGCCTCTGGGACTCCATCTATCTCTGAACCAATAACTTGTTA
This sequence comes from Macrotis lagotis, assembly GCF_037893015.1. Taxonomy (NCBI): domain Eukaryota; kingdom Metazoa; phylum Chordata; class Mammalia; order Peramelemorphia; family Peramelidae; genus Macrotis; species Macrotis lagotis. Next base: position 267,099,790 of record NC_133662.1, on the reverse strand, counting down.
CTCTTTCTCCAAGTTTAGCTTTGTCTGGCCAAAGTCCAAAGACATGTTTTGATTTATTCCTGAACTACAGAGAACTGAGCATTTACCTGGAGTCTTGTCTTACTTTAGCCTCTGTGGACATGTCTTGTTACAAATTTAGGGACCTGTATCTCTGGAATTGTTTTCTGAATCTTGGTGGTTCAAGAGTCTCTGGCTAGTTAGTGTGAATGTTAACCAGAGTTAGGAAATTTTATGCACTTGTCCCAGCCAGTTTTATTAACTGGCTCTTTGAAAACACTATATTAGGTGAAATGTTGGCCTTGGGGAAGGTTAGTTGCATAAGAACGGGTTTTTTTAGTTAAGCTTTTTAAGGTACACAGTATAAATAATATAAGTTGCAAGGTCAACTGGCATCAAAAGGATGCAGAGATTGACATTCAGTTGGGTCAACATTATGGGGGAAGAGAGAGCACAACCCTGTGCTGGTGTGAACATCTGTGATGGGGGGGGGTGTGCGTGTGCACACACACCTGGTATCTTGGTTTTTCAGTTGGACAGGACAATTGATGAACTGTGTAAAAGCCAGTGGCTGTTTTTTCTTCCTTGTATACTAATGAGCTGTCACAGCTGACTCTCAGCCGGTGTTATCCTTACATAAACTCATTCAGGTCTGTGACTTCATCTTGTCCATGCCCTTTAAAGCTGCTTTTGATGACAGCCCTTTGGCACCACTTGGTCGATGGCCTGTGAGAATCCGTGTGGATGAGTGACTGATGTAGTATTTCATTCTCCAGCCAACACACTGAAGGGCCTCCTTAACTTTCTCCAAACTGTCTCTTGGGTGCTGGCTATCTCTGGGCCTGGCCTCAGTCACTCTCCAGACTTTTGGTAGGCTTGTCATATATATATATATATATATATATATATATATATATATATATATATATATATATATATATATGTATATAGTGTGTGTGTGTGTGTGTGTGTGTGTGTGTGTGGTGGGGGGGTTTCCTGGAACAACCTGTGGGAACCTGGAATCCCCTCCCACAAGTGATAAAGCGTTGTTAGTAGAAGGGATGGGCAGAGTACATATACCACTTGACTGGGCTGTTGGAAAGGTAGACTTGTGTTGGACATTCATTTCTTTGGCCTTGGAGACGATGACCAACATACAGTGTTGGTCATATCTTGATTCTAGTTCTGTCATCCTACACAGTGTCATCACTTTTCTCAGTATGAAGTTCCTCATTTTTTTCAACAGAAATAACCCCTACCCCAAGGTCATTGTGAAGATCCAGTAGACCATCCATGACCTTAGTCAACCATGAAGTGCCCATTGAATGTGAGCACTCGTCTTCTGTGGTCACCACACCCATGGAGTAAGACACAAGATAGCACTTTGCAGACCTGTGACATTCTCGAGACACCTACTTTTATCACCATTTAGGCTAAGAATGTGAATTAGAAAATGATTCTCCTTCCTACTACAAGAGGATATTCCTTACAAGTGAGTGTGTGTTCAGAGTGGATCCCTTTGGCATTACTTTGGGGGCAGATCATCATACTCTTTGCCGTTGTTACTGAGTTTTCTGGTCCTAAGACCTTAGGATTCCTGAAGCATGTAACTGGGTGCTTGAAAAGTGGGTGCTTGGCCTTTGGGGTCATCGAATAATGCTCAAGTTTTAATGTTCTCCTGTGAACGTAAGCACTGTCCTAGTCCAAAGAAATGCATTCATTCATTCATTCATTCATTTCATTCATTCATTCCTGTTAGAGTTAGACGTGAGAGTGTGGGTTTGATCTCAGGTCAGTACTGATTGCTTCTGGAAGCATCTCAATATTCCATGGTACCCTGTTCTCATTTGATTGAGCTTGGCTTCCCTTTGGCTCTGCTGGAGCCAAGTTCTGGTACACTGGGCAGCTTCATGTGGGAGTAGACATGTAAGATCTGCTTTGAGAATTCTTCACCTTGGAATTATCCCCCAAAAGCTGTGGATTAGCTGCAAGTCTCTTATCCCAGGTGACTTTCTCTCAAGGGCTCATAACCCTCCATGAGCCTCTAGGAACACTGGCAAATTGGGAAAGAGCAAGGAGACTCAGTTTTAGGTTTGAGGGATGGTGCTAATGTGGAGTCGAAAGACCCAGGTTCACATGTAACCCCCCAAAGCCACATGACCCTGAGAAAATCACTTAGCAAACCTAAGACTCATTTCCTCAGCTGCAAAATGGGGACTTGATTCAAGTCTTTGTATCTAAGATTTAGATCTGGAAAAGAGCATAGAGGTCATTATTCCAACCTTTTCCATTGGACAGTGAGGAAACTGAGGCCTTGAGAGATTAATTAATTAGCAGCATATATTCTTTAGCTAGAAATTGCTTCATTGGCTTCCTAGAGCACTTCCTCATTTTGCAGAAGAGGAAATTGAGCTCAGGAAGGGTTCCAAGCCTTGTCTCAGGTTGACAGGATTTGGATTCAGATTCTCTGGTGCCAGTCAGTTTGCTTTCCTGTCTAGTCTATCCATAGGCCTGGCTTGAGGAATATAAAGATAAAAGTTCAAATACCCCAGGTCACCATGGATTGACATTATATGAACATTATATAAATTCCAATACTTACTGTTGCACTATGTAGTTGACTTTGAAAATGGCCACACATCGACCCACATCCCCTCATCTCTCAATATCTCTGGACAATCCTCTCACACTCTCATTGGTGGAGGAGTTATGGTGTTACATTAGAGGAGAGAGCTTCCACACTGGGAGTGCCCCCACAAGGATTCAGTCCTAGGACTGCATGGTAATAGGTGAATGCATGAGTGGACTGAGATAAGAGGCCAGACTAAACCTGGGGGATCTGGATGGTAGGAAAACAAGACAGCTGGGGTTTGTTCTGTACAGTATTATCGAGAATAACGGAAGGCATGTTCTCATAGTCTCCAGTTCTGTTATTGAACCAAATGACCATCATGGAGGAATGTCACTTTCTTCCTTCCTCCCCTCCCCCAAAAATACTTCCGCTTTGGGGGAGTTATTAGTCCCACCCCTAATGTGTCCAGTGGGTCTTTTGTTAATAGAAATTCTGTGTGGGGGGGGGCATTCTTGGAAATACCTGAATTTGCTCCCCCCACTTCAGAATTGAATCTTTTAAAATGTCATTAGTAAATGTTCTCTATTTAAATTTCCCTATTAAGCGTCTTCTCTGCTGCTCATAAAGTGAATTTTGTCAATGACATTGAAAATGATGATTTTCATATTTCTTGTCGGCACGGTCGTCGTTAAGTGCGCTTTGCCCCAGGATCCCTTGCTAATGCCTTTAGCTTGAGTTGGTCTGATGTGCTATTAATGCATACAAATGGCTTTTAGTTTTGTTCATGATCTGTTCCTAATTGCTCGCTCTTCTGCTTCTCCTAATTTTTTTCTAAATGATCAAATGATGATGTCCTTTCTGACCCACTTCACTTGCTTCCTCTGGGCCCGCCCTACATGATCCCTGAGAACATCCCCGCTCCCTGGGGCTGATCGATAGAGGTGAGAGGCCATTTTAATGTTGCCAAAAGCCCGTCTCCCATCTCCTCATTTGGAGGAGCCCTTGTGGTCTGCCCTGGCAGGAGAGGTCTTTGACCCTACTGCCAGATCAAGAAAACTCGGCTTTCAAAGTTTCCAGGAGCTCAAATAGTCTGTGCTCTATGTGGGTTTTTAAAAAATTATTTATATTCTGGAAAACGGACCCCCCGGTTTAATCTGGCCTCTTATCTCAGTTCATTCATCCATTCATCAAACAGTTATTAGCACCCAGTATATGCTGGGAGTTGTATGTGAAGAAACTGAGGCAGACAGAGGTTAAGTGACTTGCTCAGGTTCACTCAGTGTCTTGTACCTGTATGTATATCTATCTGGGTCTTTGCTCCTCTGTGTATAGATCTCTGCCTCTGTATAAGGGGGCAGCCTGTCATATCCATCATGAAGGCAAGGGCACCTGGGTTCAAGCCCAGTCTCGGCTATGTCCCATAGGACCCTGGTGGAGTCTTTTGGCTCTAGAGCTCCAGAAGATTGTCTGGGACAAAGAGTAGCCGAGAAGGTACTGTCCTCCTTGGAGTCCCCGATGCTAAAGTAGTCACTGCTCTAATCCTCATCCCTCTATATCGAGATCCCCGTGTACAGTTCTATCATTATCTGTATGGACATGTAGAGATCTATAGATTTGTACCGACATCTGGATTGGTATCTGTGTCAATATTTTAACAGTTGGATCCAAGGAGAGGAAGGAGAATGAGCATTTCTATGGTGCTGACTGTGGTCTATGCACTGCTTGTCTCATGGGTTTCTTGCATGGCCCTCCACTAGTCAGCATCAGAGGCTAGGTTTTAAGCCAGGTCTTCCTGACTCTGAGCCAGTGCTGTATCTACCACATCTCCCAGCTGCCTTTGTAGCACTATAGATAACACTATTATATATTCACATAAATATATCTGGGCAAATACACTAATATATAGATTATATTTCTCTATAGCTACAGAAGCACATACACAAAGGAAGTTAGCTGTGTGACCCTGGATGAGTCTGCCTCAGTTTCCTCATCTGTAAAATGGGAATGATAGCAAGATTGTTGTGAGGATCAAATGCTATATTTAAGTACTTTGCAAGCCTGAAAGTTCTAAATAAATCCTTATTATTCTTATAATTTTTCTGTAGAGGAGGAGCATGGTATATATTGGTAATGAGCTGGCCAGCCACATCCTCCAGTAGACCCGTGTTCTAATCTGGGTTTGGATCCAGTGGCCATGTGACTCTAAAGCAACTTCTTGGTGGTCTAATTCTCTACAAGAAAAGGTCAAAGCTCCGTGGGCTTGTGGGAAGAGTTCTGGGTCCCATCCCCTTCCCTTATTCCTGTCCATGTCCTTGGTGGGGGGGGGTGTCTATCTTATTTTAACAGAGTAGTCCTGACCATGTACCCCAGTGTCATCACAATGGTACTTGGGTCCTTCGTCAACCCTTGCTAGTTGACTAATCAAGGTTCATCCGTGGACCAGCTTGTCCATGTCCACTGACTTGGGCCTTGGTTGGTCTCTGTTGACCTTGGTGAAGGAAGGGTCCATACTGAGGATCCCACCAATCCTAGAAACTCCGATTTGAGGAGTTCAAAGAAAGAAGGAAGGGACGGGGCAGGTGTGGGGATGGAGCTAAGCTCCAAGCGTTCTGGGGCAGTGAGGAGGATGATGGCAGTGTCACAGGAGGCCCTCGTAGGTGGGGATGTGGAAAGTAGAAAAGCTGGACAGATATATTGATAGGGCCTTGAATGCTAAGGTCTATGTCCTATGTAAACTGGAGGCAGCAGGATCAGTGTCTTCAAGAAGTTCTTTGCAGAGGTACACAGTCAAGGCTTAATAAATGCCCACTGATTTCATTGTTTGCCTCTTTAGGAAGAGAAATGTAATTGTGCAGTGAGTAGACTGAATCATCCCCAAAATGATCCAGCCCTTGGACAAGAGTGGGGTGTGGCCTGTGCCTTTTGACCTATATTTCAGTCATTCATTATTTCATCAAGGCTTGTCCTTTTATATCAGAATCAGCAAATGAGCTTCCACTGATTTCTTTTAATTAAGGGGTGGCAGTCAGTCTAATGGATGGAAAATAGCATCTTGGTCAGCCTGATGAATGAAAGATGTTGGGGGGAGGTGCCTGTTCCAGATGTATCCTAAGGGCACAGGAGGAGAGGTCCACGGTGCTGACCCAGAGGAGCAGGCTGAGCAGGGAGCGGCAGCTGCCTGGATCCTCCAATAATTACTCCCATTTTGGTTATGGACAGCTATGACCTTTCTGTACAGTGCCCCTGGCCATCGTGGAAGTGACGGCGGCCCAAGGACTCATCCGTTACTTTGGAGGAGTCAGAGCTAGCCCAGAAGGGCCTGGGGGCTGGGGGGGGGGGTTCTTCTTTCAGCTCTCTAGGAGCCCAGCTACTTCAGTCTTCTGTGTCTTCTTGAAGGCACATGAAGGTAAAAGGAGGTCCCTTTGTTCCTCCAGACATCCAGGGCATCAGAAAGGATTATAGGTAAGTATGTATAATCTCATTTGCATATGTCACCTTATAATATTGTTTTCTTCCTGCTGGGGCTCATCAGCTGTTCCTGGAGGGATTGATAAATAAAGTTAGCTTCTTTCTCGTTGGCTAAGTACTTGTTTCTGCTGCTCATATTTGACAGCTCAGCCTTAGATTGCCAGCTGGGCCATTCAGAGGTGGTGACTTGGCTAAGGTCTCACATCCAGAATGTGGTAGAGGCAGGACTCTGAGGCCTCCTGGACATCAGAACAAACTTTCTATCCACTCTGTCATTTCCTTCTCTTTTCTTCTAATCAAATGTTTTAGTGTAAACTTAATAGGGTTCAAAGGGAGGGTGGAGCTTAATAATGAGAAAGATAGTGGAGGGTGTGGGGAGGGTCAGCATGAAGACATACCCAGAGAAGGGGACAGAGTTCATTTTAGTTGAAAAGAAGACTACTCGAAAGGGAAAACAAGAATCAGACTACGGAAGGTCCTGAGTAGCTAGAATCAGGAATGTAATGGACAGGGAACTCTCTTTAGAGAACAAGAAAATACTTTGGAATTTGCATAGCAGTTCCAGGCCTTGGGCTCAAATTTCTCATTCTTGGTTCTGCCCTCGAAGCCTGAGCAGAAGATGCTCCTTGCAGATCTTTGGAGCCTTTGGCTCTAAGTTTTCTCTTCTTTAGACTGAATCTCCCTTTCCACAAATTAGCCTCCTGACCTTCCACCATCCTGGTCCACCTCCAGTGGGGGCTCAAACTTCTTACCACTCTGCTTCTTGCCATGTGATGCCTGCAGTGAAAGTTGACATTCCAAGTGCAGGATGAATGGAGGTAGGAAATGAATGATTATGAAGGAATGAATGAATGGGCTTCAGACTCGTTCCTGGAAATTTCCCCAGTTTGTCAGCACCTACCGCAGTGGTTTTTAATTACATGCTTTGTTGAAGCTTCCCTGTAATGATCCTACCTACTCTGCTTAATTATCACTTAGTTGACTAATGTCTGACTCTGGTACATGCTTGGTTCTAAAGAAGCTGACATCTCAGCAGGAAAGCCTTGGAAACAAGTACTTAGCCAACGAGAGAGAAGCTAACTTTATTTATCAATCCCCCCAAACAGCTGCTGAGCCCCAGCAGGAAGAAAACAATATATGAGGTGACATATGCAAATGAGATTACACATACTTACCTATATCCATCCATCCATCTATCCTTCCATCCATGTATCTATCCATTCACCCAGTCATTCAACTGTCCATCCATTGAACTGTCCATCTATTCATCCATCCATCCATCTGTCCATCTATCCATCCATTTGTCTATGTATCCATTTGTCCATCTGTCCATCCATTCATCCATCCATTCAACTGTCCATCCATCTCTCCATTTGTCTGTTTATGTATCTATCCATTTGTCCATCTGTCCATTCAACCGTCCATCCAACCAACCATGCAGCTGCCCATCCATTCATCCAACCCATCATCCATCCACCCATCATTCCATCCATCCATCTATCTTTCTACCCATACATATTTTTGTATAAATATGACTATATTTTTGTATAAATATGTATACATATATGGGTACAGATAGATGGATAGATGTATAAGTGTATATAAGGAAGGGGGAAGAGAAAAAAGAGGGAAATAAAAGGGGAGAAGGGAAAGAGAAAAGGAGGAGGGAAAATCTTTTCATTAGCCATTACAGTATCTGTAGAAGGAACGAATCTGTACAAATTCAGCTCTACCCGCTCTGCTCCTTCCAAAGCCAACCTTTAGAAACCTTAGTCTTGCACAAGTCTCTAGGGCCACTAGTTTCTGGATCAGGGGATCTACTCTAGTTGTATCATGGTCAGCACCAGGACCCTATCTTCTGCCTCCTGTCCTCGTGGCCTTTTTTGGGATATCTGGATACATCTCTAGGATCTCCCGTGGATCTCGCTCCAGTGAGATGGAGAAGAAGCTTCATCCTTATACACATTCACATCTGGTACCTTCTATAATCTCGTGCTTTCATGCTTTGAATGTGTATTTGGGGAAATGCTGGGTTTCTTGCCCTCTGCTGACTGCCTCATCTCCTCTCTTCTATATTCACTTCCAGGTTCACCTCTTGCTTCCTAGCTAGGGAACCTAAGCTCCTGAAGGCAGACAATGATTTTGTTTGAATCCTTGGGGGTCCCTTGTACCCAATAAGTGCCTTAAAAATCCTGTTGGATTGATGAAGTCCAGAATCAGAACCTGAACTACATTTGTCTCCATAGTCTCCAAGGCTCAATATATGCAGATTTTTTTGGTGTTTATTTTTCTGGTTTCTCTGCGTGGTGCTTTCTCTCCATTAGTGTGGACAAATGAGAGTTTTCTCTCTGGTGGGCTATCCCTAGAAGGCCCAGAAGGGGCCCAGACTAGTAAAGCCTCCATCTGCACTAAGGCTTTTGGGGATATCTTGCTCAATAGTTGGGATTTATGGGACACTAATGAGAGAGCCTTGAGATTTTCAGACACCGCCCCAAGAATCCTCATGCCCAGCTTCTGTGGTAGGTAATGTCGTTATGATTAACCCCATTCCGCTGGTGAAGAAATTGAGGTTCAGATGGGGAATGATGTGTCCAAGTCTCCCAGAGTTAGTACCAGAACTGAGTGCCCTCAGATCACTAGCTAGCCCAGACTGGATCATATTCCACAGGACTCGTATTCAGGAATTTTGAAATCCTCTTGTGTAAAATTCTATAATTTAGCCTCCCCTTGGACTCTATCTTGAGGTAATTTCAGTGTTATTTATCCCAACATTTTAATCCTTGGTGAGTTTGTCTGAAACCAGAAGACAGATCCCACCTGATATTACTTAGATGACCTTGAGGGATCTTTTGAGCTTCTCTCAGGTTGACTCCATACAGGTCTCAACATCCCCCTCACTCTCCTGGCCTAGCTGGCTCCCTCTGACTGCCTGGAGGCCGAGGTGGTGCCATTGTTATTCAGGCAGCGGCCACCAGGGGTCGCCATCACCCCGCAGAAAGCTGGCTAGCCCTTCATTGGGGTCTCCTCTTGGAGACACAATACAGCCAACACAGTCCTCCAGAGACCATTTAGCCTGCGAGACACACTCCCTAAAGCAGGGGAAGGTCCTGGGTCTGCAGGAGTGGAGGCCCCCCCCTCAGAGAGTTGGATGGGTGGGGGAAGGGTGGGGTCAGAAACCAAATGGAGAAGACAAAGAACCCAAGAAAGGGGCCTCACCCCCATATCTATATCTGTATATCTATATATAAATATTAATATAAATATACCCACATATGCAGAGAGAAAAATGATGATCTAAAGGCTCCTCAGCCTTTCTTGTCTTCTGTTTCATTTTCTTTCTTCTCTTCCTAAGAGAAGGGCAAAATTCAAGTTTAAAGGACATCTAAGACATTTTCTACAAAATAAATCCATCTTTCTAAAATACATTTTTAAAATACATTTTTAAATGTTCAGTGGGGGTCTAAAGCTTTGTCCTTAGCCTTTAGTTGAGCCCAGGGGTATCATCAAGATGGAGCAAGAAGGGGCTCCAAACCTCATCTGGTGGAGAGCTTCTTCCCTGGGGGGTCTGTCTGTGGGTCTCCCCAGAGAGATAGAGAAGAAGCTTCATCCTTATTCACACTCACATATGGTTCCTTCTGTAATCTTAGGCTTTGAATTTGAGATCTGGACCACCCTGCTTCTGGGAAGGAAGGGGTCCAGGGGCTTTCTGGCCTGCCAGAGACTGACAAAGAATCCAGGCTTGGAGGGAGTGTTCAACCTGGGCCGATGGTGGTAACATTGCTTTGATACCCAGAGGGCCAGAAAAAGGAGTAAGAGGAAACAGGTCCAGGGGAATCCTCAGGTCTAGATCTGTGCTGGAAAGGAGCTCAGAGACCTTCAGCTCCAAATTCTAGAGTTGGGAGTGTTTTCAAAAGCCATCCTAACCTAACTGGGTTATCTGACAGGTAGAGAAATTGAGTCCCCACCCAGCTAGCCTCAGGGAAGGATCCGAATGCAGGACCTTGGACTCCTGAGTCACTGCTCTTTCCACTGTCCTCCAGTATCCCATTCTTGAACCTTTGAACCACAGGACTTGCCCAGCCATCTTACTCCTCTCCTGGATGTCCATACTGAGTCACAGAAAGGTGAAGGGATTCTTACTCGTGGACATACAGCTAGTTAGTACCCCAGTCTTCTGCCTCCTGCATTTCCAGGCACAAGAGTGTTACTGGAGGTGATCCCAGAATACTATGAGAAGCCTTGGGGTCCTCCCCTTCTCATTTTTCAGAAGAGGTTGGAGACCCAGGGGCTTAGCTAAGGCTACTTGGCTAGTAAGAGTACCAAGCTGAGATCTGAACCCAGGTCTTCTGCCTCTGGTGATGGCACCCTTGATGATGATCAGTCTATTTTGCCCATTCACATATGGATCTATATGGAATAAGTGATCCATTCCTGGGAAGAAGTTTGTTGCTATTTAATCTCCACATGCCTCAGCTATTCCCTCTGTAAATTGGGGAGAATTCTTTTTCTTTTTTTCTTTTTCTTTGCTGCCTGGAGCGATGTGAAGAGACTAATGGCCTCATCCTACTGAGAGGACCGGGAGAATGGATGGAGATGCTGATTTTGTCTGGCAGCCTATTTGTTGTCTCAGGACGCTTGGGCGCCATTAGCAAAAGTGGTGATTTACTAAATGGATGCTAATGACTCAGAAGAGTCAGCGTATCTCCAAAAAAAGAGCAGTTTGCTCCCATCTCATTGGGAGACTTCAGCTCCCTGGCAGAAGCAAAACCCCCTGGAAGGCCTCTTCTGCTTGGATTTTTCTCCCCTTCCTCCCCACCCCCATTTCCTTTTCTTTCCCCTAGAGAACAACTCCATTTTCTCATTATGGTAGGAGTTGATCCTGGTTCTCAGAGGCTAATTCAATGGAGCCAAGAGCTCTGACAGGACTTAGTGAAGTGAAAGAGGTGGTGAGCTGCCAATAAGTTCTCTGAGCTCCTTGGATGTACCTTGGATGTACCCTGGATGTATCTGTCACCCAAGGATAAGGCTTGTTCCCAGATGGTTGGTGGCCTACCCATTGGAGGATGATGATGTTGCACTGGGAACTCTACTAAATCCTGGTTATACAAATACAGGCAAAAAGAAAAATTGTCTCTGTCCTCTAGAATCTGCCATGGAAAATGGGTGGTAGTGGTTGGGAACAGGGGGCAGTGAAGACAGGGTTGGCTGTGGCCTCTTTGTCAAATGGAGGCTCCCTGAGGGCTCACAGTGGGAGGAAAGGGGTAAACCCGCAAAGAACTATTTCCTAGAGAGAGGGATGCTCCAAAGCAAGGCAGCCCCAGATCCTGAGGGAAAGTCTAGCATGGGACAATGGTAGTAGTATTGGATATCCAGAGGGCCAGAAACAGGAATAAGAGAACTGAGGATCTCCTAGCCCTCCAGAGAGCAGAGGACAGCTTTCCAGTCCCCTCCCAGGACTGTGCAAGTGACGGCTGCATCATTGTCAAATGTTGTTGGGATCTCTATAGGAGAAGCTATCTGACCAAATGGAGTGTTCACTGGAAAAACAGAAGTATTTCAAACAAATAAAAATCATGGGAATTTGAGGACCCCGAATGCCTCAGACTAACTTGCAGGTTGGACCACCAGACTAGGAGGCAGTATCTGGTGCTTTAGTGGTGGGCCTAAAGGATTAAAGAAGGGTGGAGGGAGCCCATGTGGACCCAACAGGAATGTTAGGAGAGAGCCATTGTCTTCCTAGGCATTCTCACGGGCTCACAGATAGACGGACCATCTTTCATGCAGCATTCTGCAAATGAGAAAACAGGCCCAGGGAAGGAAAGTAACTTGACCAAGGTCATACAAGGAGTTTGCACTGAAGGCAGAGCTTGAACTTGGGGTATGCGTGTCCCCCAATTCTAGAATGGATATTCCTTACTGTTACTGTGCTATCTCCCCTCCTTGAAAAACTACCAAGACTCATCAGACATGGTATTGTTTACCCTCTTGGGGGTCTTATATGGGGTCATGTAAAAAGTCACAGATAAGGGAAAAAACCAAGACCTACCCATTGTTCCAGATGACGAAGTTCTAAGTAAGGGACTGAAGACATTGGAGACTGATAGTGTATCGACGTCGTCAATGAGGTGGAAGTGGAGAGGTTAGGTGAGAGAGGAATAATGTGGTTTGGTTTCATCTTTAGAGCCAACAGAAAGGTGCTGGTATCCTTGGGGAGAAAGCAGATGTAGAGACACCTTCCAACTGTCTAAAGTAGACAGACTTAGGAATGTGTCTTCCTTAGGGGTGTGTGATGTTGAGCCATTGGCAATAAGGATGAGATAATGTTTGTAATGGGCTTTGTATCTCTAGTAGGAGATTAATAAATTCTGTACCCAGCCCCCTCCCCCCACCAATGCCTTGGGTTAAGAATGATCCTTTCTAGATCTTCAGCCTCCAGAGCTTCTGAAATGTCAGGGCTGAGGCCTTTGCAGACCCCGTGGCCAGGGCACATCTCCACTGGGGTCATTCCCCTTCCTAGTGGGTGAAGGAACAGCCAGAAACAGGACCAGAAGTCGGGGTGGGCCCCTGGCATTCCTGGAGCTCATGTCCATCCATGGAGGTGGGTCAGCAGTGAAAACATTGGTGGTCACTGGAAAATGATCCCCCCCAAATTACAACTTTGGGGCCCAGTATCTGTTTCCTGGGTATTTGGGGTCAGAGTCCTGGGATATTTCCATCAGGGTCAGAGGGGAGATGTTGGGCAGGAGCTGGCAGGTTTCAACTGGCTATCTTAGCTCTGCTCCTCCTATCTGTCCCTCCCAGGTCTCCCTGGATGGTTTCCCTGCCTTGTAGGTGGCTGTGGGTTGGCAGTTGGTGGGGATGGCGGCCTCTTCCTTCGGTACCACTTCCTCACATGGTGGTTGTCAGGGCTGAGTTTGGAAGTAGGTTGGTGGGGGGGGGGTTGTCCTGCCATTCAGGACCCTAGGTTCACCTGCCTGTTGGTGTCAGTTGGTCAGCAGCTAGTAGTGGGTTTGGCAAGGCCAATAGGCCCCTCCGCAGTGATTACTCTCCCCAGTGATGGCCTTGGGGCTGAAGCTGGAAGAAGAGCCTGCACTGTGGAAGACAGGGATATCCTCAAGGCTCTTAGGACTAGGGTCCTGGGGTCCATGGGAGTCCAAAGGGAGGCAACTTCCCTGGCACAAACTGCCTCGCAGTTCTGCCCCAGGGCATCTTGTTGCCTGCCTCGTGGGCAGTTGATTGGTATTTGGGGCATGGTGGCCCCTTTCCTGTTGTAGCTCCTTCATCAGGTGCTGACAGTGGGGACTAGGAGTGTTGAGGGAGGGGCCGGGGCCTACCCCCTCCAGATCACCTGAGGGGGGGAGGGGTGCCAGCCCTTCCAGGCCACCTGGTTGTGCTCCCCTGTCTGTAGCAGTTGCCCAGCAGTTGTTATTGGTGGTGGTGGCAGTGAGGAAGGGAGACTGTGATTGCCCCCCCCCCCCAGTCATGGGCCCTGGCTTAGAAACAGGATCATGGTCGTTAGACTAAAAAGATCTACTAGTCAATCTATGACCAGACAGTGGGAGAATGGTGAAGATTAAGGGAGACTTAATGAAGGAACAGAAGCGATCCTTTCAAGTGATCCTTATGTTACAGGCCACCCAGCAAGAAGGTACAAATAGATGAGCAATTTGGGGAGCAAGACCTCAGTTTCTCATGGGCTTGGATGGGGGGGGGGGCTTCACTGTATCTGTGTGCTGTGCCTCCTTTGGCCAGCAAGTGGTGTCTGACCCTGCCATGGACTTGCTAGTCCTGGTTTGTATTAGAGAAAAGGTCACTGCTGCCACGGGATTGGGTCTCATGTTCAAGTTAAAATAAGGGGTCTGGGTCCTGGTTATCAAGGCATTGGACTCTGGGTCTAAGCAGCTCTGAGGCTTTGTCAGCACAATGTAGAAGAAACTAAAAAGAGCCAAAAACAAAAATAGCAGTGGAATGTTTCATAGCAAGAGAGAACCAAAGTCTGGGGAGCAGAGGCTCTTGATCCTTTCTAAATTCAGAGCCTAAATCTGGGAGGGGTTGAACATGTGGCAAATGGTGAGATGTCTTGTAATATTCTGAACCTATAATGATAGAGCTCATTATGACATTTGTGGGGACAGGATGGGCAAGTTTAATTATCCCCCTTTTCCAGATGAGAAAACCAAGGTTTGTGGCATCTGACCTGTAGTCCAGTGGCTACTAAGTCTCCTATCCTTTCTCCAAATGGACCAAGAGACTTGGGGGGGTGGAGCAATGAAGGGCAGGTACAAAGGGGCATCTGGGGGGAGGGGCCGCTTGGTTTGTTCCTACATGAGGAGAGAGACATTCAGTTGTTGGCATTTCGATCTCTCATTGCTGTGTGTGCTCCTTTCCTCATTAGTCCTCACAGTACAGTAGCATCATTTAATATGGGGAATGTTAGTCTTTAAAGGAGTAAAGGTAAGCGGGCATCTCTGCACCTTTTTGTGGACCTGCTCCTACTGCAAGGTCTGAAACTGCGGAGTTCTCGGCCTCAGGAATCCTCAACTCTCTGAGGTCAATTTGCCAATTTTCTGGTGATTTAGACCAGTCTCGAGCCTGGCACAGATGGCTGATGGTGCTTTAGGATCAGGGTGTATCATCATGGCCCAGGGGAAGGAGACCAAGATTTGGAGTCCCAAGACCTTTGTTCAAATCTGTGATGCATGACCTCACGATTTGGGCAGGTGACTTCACTTTGCCAGCTCTTGATGTCCTCAGACTCAGCTGCCAATGAGCAGGTTGGATGAGATAGGCTCTGGGGGGTACGACTGCCCCCATGGCACACCTGGGAGAGGCCCCATCTGCCTTGAAATTAGGAAGTGGTGCTTATCGGGCTGTTGTAGTCACGTCCTACTCCCCGTGGTCCCATTTGGAATTTTCTTGGCAGAGATACTCATTTCTCTTCTAGCTTATTTTACACATGAGGAAACTGAGGCAACCAGATTTAAGTGACTTCATGTAGGTTCAAATCCTGCCTCTGACACTTATTAGCCCTGTGACAAATTACTTACCTTTTAAGCTCAGAGGAAATGTGGGCTGTTAGTATGTCTTCCTCCTTTTTTTGTAGTCTGCTCCATTTCTTTTTGAACCACAAAAGAATAAAGCCATGTCTCCAATAAGCAAGTGAGTCTGACATTCATGAGGAGGCTAAACGTTCCCTCAGCCTTCGCGACCCCCCCCCACTCCCAACCCCACTTCACCGAGACATTAAGGCGCTCATTTGAGCGCCTCATCGGGTTCTCGGTTTGATTGTTTCTCTGACACTGTGGGTCTGTCTCTTGTTCATCTCCGTCCTTTACCAGCGGATACAAAACTGTTGGTGATTATTTTGTGATTGCATCTGCGTCCTACTCAGACTTGACTGGGGAAGAGCGAGATAAGTTCATTTGAAAGCTCTGATTGAAATCAAGTGTTACTGAAAAAGATAAAGGCGTTCTCTTGGAGCAGACTAAGGTAATTGCAATTGTGAGCCTCCTAATAACAATTTTAATTACTCCGCTTAAATGGGGACTCTGGTTGTCAAGATTAGCTCTTTTCCCATTTAGAATGCTCACATTTTTTATTCTGCATCCATTGTTCCTACAATGTATGGAGGATGGTCTGGAATGTTTGACTGGTGTTCTCTTCTTGCTAGTGGACTGGTCAGCCTTGCCTGGACTTTTCCCCAGATGGATTAAACCAGCCAGGCAGATGGAGAGAGGACTCGACCCAGAACTCCTCTAATACACTGGAAACAAATCACCCCTGGAGAAAAAGTGGCCAAACTCAGTCCAGGCAACTAACTCGAGTCTTCCTTCTTCACCTGCAGGGGATGTTAAATATTTTATCTAAGCAGTTCATTGAAATGGCTAAGCTTTTAAGGAAGTCCCTGGCTGCCTCTGGACCTTGAAGGAGAATAAGGGGGAAAAAAAGGAAAAACAAATGAGAGTCTTTGGACTTTATAACCCAACTTGTGCAAACACCACTGCCCCATTTGTTACTGTAGTCTTCCAGTCTCTTCAAGAAGACATCGGGAGCATTGATGAGCAGCTCTGATTTCTTGCCCTCCCTGTACTATTTATTGGTCTCTGATGCACTAATTTTCTTTTGCTCTCTTTCTTTAGAGGTGATAGATAATATTGTAGCTTTCCTTCTTTTCTTTTCTCTTTCTTCCTCCTCCTTGTCTTCCCTCCCTCTGATCTTCATTCACTTTTTGCTTTCCTTTTCTTTCACTAATGTTCTCTCTCATTTGCCCTTCCTTTCCTTCCTTCAGCTTTCCCTTCTCTATCTCCTATATACTTATTTTCTTTATCCATTCTCAACAGAGAACTCTTATTCGAACAATTCTTCTTTTCCCATCCAGTGAACTCTTTAATATTCTATTCTTTTTTCCAATTGATATTTTGTTTTTCCAATTACATGTTATGAAAGATTAATTCATCCTTGTGCATATGCATGTTTTTAAGTTACGTAATTTCCTTCCACCCTCTTCCCACCCCCCTTTCCCTCAGAAGCAAACAATTAAGTTAATATTGTATATAACACATCTGTGTTTTAACATATTTATGGATTACTCACTTGCTGTATGAGGAATTAGGATTAAGGGAATAGAAAGAAAATCATGGGATAGGAAAGAAACAACAGAAAATTTTTAAAAAGTGAATGTAGTATTCATTCACTTTCTGTAGACTTTTTGTTTTTGTTTTGTTTTTCTTCCTCTGGATGGGGATAGTATCATCCATAATTGGTCTAATAGGATTGTTCTAGCTCTCTGAACAGCCAAGAGGAGCTGCATCCATCAAGGTTGATCACCTCACAATGTTGTCTGGTAACTCTTGAATAGAACTGGGGTGATTCTTAGGGAGGAAGGAATCCAGGCTTCTGCCCTCCTGATCTTAGGACATTGGCAGATGATCTACCTTTTGGAGGAAGAGAAGAGTCTTCCTCTCTGGCACCCCTGGCTTCAAACCTTTGAGGTCCTTCTCATGACTCC
Organism: Macrotis lagotis; assembly: GCF_037893015.1. Taxonomy (NCBI): domain Eukaryota; kingdom Metazoa; phylum Chordata; class Mammalia; order Peramelemorphia; family Peramelidae; genus Macrotis; species Macrotis lagotis. The sequence goes on along the minus strand of NC_133662.1, from coordinate 267,082,745 downwards.
AGATGTCTTTTTTAAAATCCAGGCAATAGCCCAGGCCTATTCTAGGAGTTTTCAGAGATGGATTTTTTAGCACTTATCACCCAGATGATGGAGTTATTAGACCTCTTCTTCCATATATGACGTTTCTATAAGACTGCCTGTTTTCCAAAAACCAATTGAGTGTAAAGAACTCTCTTCACAGAACCAGTAGATGGCAAATGAGTTGCCAGAGTCTTGACCCTTTTCTCTGTCGCCATTCTCCTTGACCTGTTGACAGCCTTTGATGCTCACTTACCAGATGGCCATTTCTCTCTAGGTCTTGTGTATCTACTTTCTTCTGGTTCCCCTTCTCCCTCTGACCCTCCTCAGTTTCCTTGGCTGGGTCTTTACCCCCACTCTTTGTGTCTCCAAAGACTATCTTCTGGACCCTTTCCTCTCCACAATCTATGTTGATGATTCCCTGGTCTGGATCAACAGCTCCAGCTGAACTCCCAGTCCCACATCATTCTTCAATCATCCCCCTACCAGGAAAACTCCAATGGCTTCCTATTCTATTCAAGATCCAATGTAGCTCCAGTTTGGCATTCAGAACCTTTCACCATTCAGCTTCTTCCCAGCTTGCCCTTCTTTTTATCTGTCATTCTCTTCTAGAGTCTTAAGATCCTGTTTTGTGGGTCTAATTGGTGGTCCTTGCACACTCCACTCTATCTCCCATCTCTCTGCCTTTAAACTGATTCTTCCTCCTGCCTGAGAAAGCCCCCCCCCCCCAAAAAAAGCTCTGCCTCATAGAATTCCCTCATTTCCCTGAAGACTTGGCTCAAGGGGCTGCTTTCTAAAGGAACCCTCTATGTCCCCCACCCCACTAAAGCATTTTTCCTCTCACATTACCTCTTGTCACTAAGTCATTTATTAGAAAGACACTCCTTGAAGGCAGGGACTGTTGATGGTTGTTAGCATAATGCAGGATGCAGAGTAATCATAGTTTAATAAATACTTAACTTTCCTTGTAGAGAATATAAAAAGGGGAGAGGAGGCCTTTCAGCTAAATTAGCTGAATCTTTGGACAAGTCCAATTGACTACAGAGGGCAGGTCATCATAGGGGATAAGAATCCTATGACATGTGCTTTCCTCTGGCATCAGTGTGGCGGTGTGACCAAGGCTGGAGAAGCCATGTCCAGCCCTCATATCTGTCGCTTCCTGCCTTTGTGACTTTGGACAAGTCACTGAAGATTTTGGGCCTCAGTTTCCTCATTTATAAAATGAGACAGGGTCCCCATAACTTCATGTTTACCCCTGCTCTAATCCAGTAAATCACAGAAGGGACGTTGGTTCTGCGTCTCCATTGCCATCATAGAAGGGCCATCCACCAGGTGGCAGTCCTGTTATGGGCAGAAAGTGCACCTCTGGCCAAACTCCCCTCAAATTCTGTACAAATCAGTTCATTTAGGTGAAATAAGCAGTAACATATCGACCGTGCCTCCCAAAGATGGAAATGACTTAATGCGCTACATCAATTTTAATTTGAAAGATACAGTTAATTAAATTAGGCATAAAGTGGATATGATGGAAAACGGGAGGGTCTGCACTGCAGCCACCAATACGGTCAGCGAGCTGATTTGTCACCCTCTTCCTCTGTGGACTTTTCTCAGGCCCAGGAGGGAGGAGTCATCTGAGAAGGAATGGGCTGTGATATGGGGGTCCCAGGGGAGGCTGTTGCTGGCAATTGGTTTGTTGGACTGTGGTTAATTCAGTTGCTCACCTTGTAAAACAGGCCAGGCTTCCATGAGACTGACCTCCCATTACCTAGTGCCCCCACCCACCCAAGGAATGGGTCCCCAGAAAGGAGGACGGGCTTCCAGGAGTCAGCTGCTTGGAAGAGCACCGCCAGTCACTCCTGCCTAGTTACTCCCAGGAGCTGGGGTGGGCATCTTCTTCCCCAAACATGAGAAGGCTTCAGCTGTCCAGGGAGGGCCTTCCTTTTGCCTTTCACAGTTTCCTAAAGCTGCCTTAGTAGCCCCTTTTTAATTTCAGTCTGAAGCTCATTTTAAGCTTTAAAAAAAATAATTTGGGAATTTTAGTTTAAAAAATATATATTAATAGCTACAGGCACCTGCCAAAGATGCTATTGGCAGAGACAGCTGAACATATTTTTTCCCACAGAAAATTGGATTTTGCCCATAAAACTTTGTAATATTAATAAAGACAGGTCATTACTAGTTTTAAGGCAAATAAGCAGGCTCAAAGAGATCTGCTGTCAGAATGATTCTCGGGAGGTTGTTTGTTGTGTTCGGGTCTTTTTTTTATCTAAGGGAAGAGTAAATCAGTTCTGAGCGCAGCTTGCCCGGGCACCCCCGATCTGTTCCAATCATTCATGGCATCTCGGAGAGGGAGCTTCCTTCCTTCCCCGCGTCTCCTGCCTAATAATTTACAGGACCGAGGCAAGGTATGTTGCTGGAGGAGCTCTGCGCGGTGGAGCTAATGAGAAAGATCAGGGATTTATAGCCCCCAGTGATTGATAGGAGAAGGGCCGAGGCATTAATTGAAATCGGAGGGCTCACAGCTGTGTTGGAGTTAGGAAAAAAACGGCTCCGATGGAAGAGGAACTTTGGAGCCTTGCGACCAAACATTTGGAAGACAGTTTTCCTGCCGACAGTCCTGGTGGGGGGTAGTAATTGTTGATACTTAGGAGTGCTTGGTTAATTATGCTTGGGTAATTATTGGATTGCTCTATAACCTCCCCGTGGCGTGGGTGGTTATAAATATATAAAGTTTTAAAAAATCTCGACTTGGGTGCTTTCAAAAATGATGTGAAAATTTTATATGCATGGGCTGGGGAGAAAAAGAATGTTGACAGCTTCTGGAAGATGATTGAGCACCGGGGCTTTTTTCTACCAAGAAAACTGGTCACCAGTGGGCCTGAGAATAACGGTTTTGAGGAGCATCAATGTGAAGCCCACCCCATCGAGCTGGGCCCGTCTCTAAAGGAATCCCTTCTCTTTCCCCTCTGCCTGTCATTCCATAAAGGTACCAATCTCGGGGACGCCTCATCTTGTGAAAATGTCTAAATCTCCCCATTAAGTGTTTAAAAACTCATAAAAGTGGAGCCATTAGCCTTCACTCTCTCGGTCTGTATCAGGAGAAATATTCTTGGGCGCCATAAATCTGATCGAGTCTTCGACATTTATTTCAGGCAAATTCATTCGCTGGAAATGGACATTTGGAGGTAAATTGCGTTAAGTAGGGCAGTTTAAATTTTTAATATAATCTTATTGTAACTGTTATCGAATGATTAAAGTGTGTGGGACTTCCTCTGTTTGGTGAGATTTATAGGAGAAGCTGTGCTGAATCTCTGGCACAGAGATGGTTAAATGGTGACCCCTTGGGACTGTGAGGATCCTGATTATGTAGGTGGATTCTCCTGCCCCTGGCCTCAGTGATCATTGGGCAGGCAGCTTGCTGAGGATGAGTCCCCCATCCCTGGGCCATAGATGTGCTAATAGGGAGAGGTCACAAAAATAGGAACGTGTAGAGAAGACCATCTTGCTTCCTTCCTTTTGTCAGCTAAGCACTTTGGGAATTTGGTGACCCATCTGTTTACTTGGAGGGTTGGGTTCTGATGGTAGAACCTTTGTTCTACCATCACTGTTTAAAAAGGACATTGGTGAACTAGAGGCTCCCTAGAGGTTGACATGCAGTATGGTCTCCAAATAACCTTGAGCCTAGGTCATCTGAGCCCTGGTTGAAGGGGTTGGGCACTTTAAGCCTGAAGGAGAGGGGAACCATGATTGCTGTCTTCATGTAACTGAAGAAGGTTAATCTTGTTCTCCGGCCCCAAAGGACGGTGCTTGGAGTAATGGGGGGCAATCGCAAAGAGGCAATAGTAGACTTGATATCAGTAAGAATTACCCACCAATGGCAACTGCTCTCAAGCGGACTGGGCAGCCTTGGGCAGTGGGGCAGGTACCCCACACTGGAAGGCATCCTGAAGCAGCCAGATGCTGATGTTTAGGAAGACGTAGGATTAAGGGTCTTGTTCAGATCAGGGTTCAACTTTGGATGGTTTCTGGTGTCTGTTGCTGCTCAGAGATTCTCTCTTATCTCTCTCCATGAATAGTTTCCATCATATGCTCTATAGTCAGGAGAAATGCCAAAGACACTTCTCCACTCCTGACAATGGAATATCACATCATGAAATGGGCTTTTATTTTGATCATCTAATAACAAGTTGGAATTGTCCCACATGTGGTTTCAGAAAATAAACTGAGATTGTTGGTACCTCTGTGGACTCCTAGTGTAGAGTTGGGGTTTGGGGGATTGTCGTAATTTAAAAAACCTCCTGGAGATGTTTGTCTCAGTTTCCTCATCTGAAAAATGAACTGAAGAAGGAAATGTCAAATCACTCCAGTATTTTTGCGAAGCAAACCCCAAATGAGGTCCCACAGATAGTTTAGACCAGAAAATTCCTGACCCAAACACATTTGGTATATGCAGTGCTGCTCTGAAAATGCTGTTTGTTCCAACCTGAATCCCATTTCCAAGATGACAGAAACATATTGAGCTCAGCTGCCTCTCGATTCTGTGGAACAAGCACATCAGGGTTTGGGGGAGCAGTGGGGATCCTTCGACATGTGTAGGTGGCAATAGAAAGGAGGCCTTTCTGTATGAAAAGGTTATGATTACTTTCCTCCCCCCCCCAAAGGACAATCTTTGACCCTGTTATATTGCAATCCCTGGACTGTTGGGCTTAGAATCAGAAAGACTCTTCTTCCTGAGTTCAAATCCAGCCTCAGACACTTGCTAGCTGTGTGACTCCCTTCACCTTGTTTGCCTCAGTTTCCTCATCTGTAAAATGAACTGGAGAAGGAAATGATAAAAATCATTCCAGTACCTCTGCTGAGAAAATCCCAAATAGGATCACAAAGGGTCAGACACGACTGAGAATCGTAACAACTTAGGACACAGTTCAGATTTATTCATTTAACATACTTATTTATCAAGCACCTACCTTGCCTAAGATGTGCAGTGATGCTTGGCGCTGTGGATGCAAAGGAAAAAACCAACCGTTCCCCTCAAGATGCGTACTTTGGTCTACCTGTGAACAACTAAGTTTCCTTAAAATAATCTCAGGAATGAAAATCTTGTGAATCTCTGGAGAGATAAAGAAAGACCTCCTACAGGAGGTGAGGCCTCACTTCTCAAGGCTCAGGACAGGCTCAGGTTTGTTCCTTTTAAGTCAGAGGCTACCTGGGTGGGATTGTGGTGAGATCTCATCTTTTAGAAATCTAGGTTTGACTGTGTTGAGGGTGATGGGATGGGAGAGACCAAAGGCAGAGATACCAGTTTGGAATTTATTCAAAAATCTCTGGAAGAGGTGATGAGGACCTGCCTGCAGTAGGACAGTGGCTGCATGAGAGGAAAGAGTCTTAAGACAGAGGTCAAAGTTGGAAGAGATAAAATTGATGAGATTTTAACTTACTGGATAACTATGGGTTACAGGAGCAGATTGAGTCTGAGATGACTCCAAGATAGCAACCTTGGTGATCAGAGACATCAATTGCAAGGAGGAATTTTGGAAGAGAAAATGGTTTTTGGGGGAAGTGAGGTGTGTCCTGTGTTGACCATCCAGTAAGAGATGGCTCTAAGATACAGCCACATCAACCACTATTCTTTCTCTTACCTCTGGCACTTTGCCCTGGCTGGCATTGTGCTGGGGGTAGTTTCTTTTCCTCCTCACTTATGCCTTAACTTGGTTTCCTGACTGCTGGCACCTTCCCCTCTGAGGTCTGCTTCCATCTTCTCTGGAGAAAGGCTATGTCCATGGTATGCTGGTGCATTGCCCTCCTACCTCCTTACTATGTCCCTACCTCAGGAGTGGGGGGCATATTTCTTGCCTTTTTCCTCATATCGTTAGTGTTATTTCAGAGCATAGAGCATGATTAGAAAAATACCAGTGATAAAAATGTGGTTCTTTTTCTCAGGGAGATGTCTGGGATCCCTGAAAGTTTAATAAAATATCATTATTATTATTATTATTATTACTATTTTTACATATGGTTCTTTATGGTTTACTGAGGACTTTACAAATATTATCACATTTAATCTTCCCAATCTGGGAAGGATGTCCGATTATATCCCCCATTTTACAAATAAGAAAACAGACAGTGCCCTGTCCAGAGTCAAGACTAGTACATAATGGAGTCTGCTTTGGAACTCAGACTTAGCATCCCCCTGCCCACCTCCCTGCCTCATCCCACTCTTCTCTCCATCTCCCCTGATGTCTTCAAGCCTCTTGTCTTCTCCAGGTCCCTTCTAGCCTTAACTGGATGATCTCTGTATCTGCAAATGTTCTCTCACTTCAAATTCACCCATCTGCCCACTAGACCACCCTGCCTTGATAGGAGCCCTCCAAGTCCACTCTGCTCCTTGGAGCTTTGTTTTTCCATCAGAATCCAGTCCTCTTTTCTGTCATGGTTCCTAATGGAAGCATTTAAGGGGCCCCGGAAAGGCGGCAGTGGTGAGCCACGCTGCAGAGTCCAGGCCAGCTGCCTGGGCTTCATTGCTCATAGGAAATTGGCGCAGATTAGAAATTCTAAATCAATCAGTGTTCTCTGCCCAGCTCTAATTAACACTTAGACATTATTAGTCACCAGCCTTGAATTTTGATGGGGGATGACCTCAGGTATTCTAAATGTAAATAAAATTAGATTTAGATCATTTTTAATTACCTGAGGGGCAACAAGTAATTACAATATCAAGTAATAAACTTAATTTCTTAAAATAAAATAAGATGGGAGGGGGTTGCTGCTACTCCCCCCACCTCGACGGTGTCTGTAACCGTTTCTTCATGGCACCTGGGTTGGGGGGTGCTCTTTTTACCCAGAAGAGAATAATCGTTCTGCCTGCATTGACTGTACTTTGTGCCAGGATCTTGGAGTATAGGACTACAAGGGAAACAGACCCTGCTTAAGAAAATTGCATTTTTCCTAGGGCAATGTATGGGAGAGGCAGGAGACGGTCCCCTCCCACCTTAACATCCTCCCTAGCCCCCCCCCCCCACACACACACACTTTCTATAATTTAAGAGCAAGGGACTCTAGGGGGAGAACTTAGAAAATGTCTGATTTTTTCGCTGGCTTTGATGAACATTTGTTTCCATCGTTTTAATCATTTGGATTAAGGAGTCATCTCTTGCAAGGAGATGGGAGAAGTGATACCAGGAGAAATATATGATCTTTGGTGATATTGAGAAACATGTATAGCAAGGAAAGCCTTCTTAGAGGAGATGGTGTTTGAGCTTGAAGGCAGTTGGGGATTCTGAAAAGCAGGTGTGACAGGAGCAAATTCCAGCCATGAGGTCATTGTTCTTAAAGCATTTTTCTAGGATGATGTAATAAAGCAAAACTCTGGGGGTCCAGAAGGTCTCAGTTCAGATCTTGTCAATGAAAGGATTACTGATTGTGTGACCCTCACCAGGTCCCTTAGCTGCCTTGGCCTCAATTTCCTCATCTGTAAAATGAGGGTGGTCTCTGAGCCTCTTCCCAGATGTAAACCTCATGTAGCAGAGCAATTTTGTACTGGGGGATGGATGACTGGGCCATAGGAAGGCTTTTCCAGGTTCAGTGCTTTGGGCCCACTTATTTGGGCAAGAGAATCGAGGGCTAGGAAGGAGTCCTTGACAAATGAGGAGATTAGGGAAGTTTCTAAACTCTTTCCCCCCATAATGTGTACATCATAAAAATAAGAAACAAATTAGGTCTGAAAAATATGGTTAAAAGTCTATTTATCAGCCTGCGTTAATAAAAAAGGAAAACCAATTACAGCGCTTAACTGAGTCTGTCTCAAGGACCCTGGTTTCAAAATGTTCTTAAGGATATTTTGCCTTCTATTTACCTACATGGAGTGCTCTCTTCCTCATTTATCTTGGCCCCTATGTCGTTTTTCTCTAAATTATTATCCCCTTTCTTCTCTGGCACACTCTGTCTTGATCTACACTGTACTTTATCATTTGGGGAGGGTTCCATGGGCTTGGTCCCTTCCATCGCTATCTCCATCATTCCATGGCTCTACCTCTCCGTTTCTGTTTTAATGGATTATTTCTTTCTATCATTGAGAAATTCACCTATTTTTTCCTCAACCCTTCCCCTTGCCTTCGCAAACCATTTTTATTCCAGTCATATTTGCTCATTAAATTAATAACAGTTGATTCTAAGTGTGAGACTGCAGGCTTCAGGGTGAACTGTCCACCTGCCATACTGGGAAGGTCCAAGTTTGACAGCTCCAATTGGTCGTAGTCCCCTCTTCCCCCTGCCTGTGAGTGCAGCATACTCAATGTCAGACATATCTGTGCAAAGTTCCATTCAGTTCTCTCCACATCAGCTTGATGAGTTGAAAGGAAGTGATGGACTCATTTTCCTTCCTCTTTGTTTAAGCTATTTATCTTTTAACTTCTTGCCTGTCATCCAAATTAAATTGTATTACCAATTTATTGGGATCTTCACTCACCCTGCTTTGAAAGACACTGCTTTGCATGTAACTTGGAGGTGAATGATCAGGAGGGTTAATCATCCCCTTTCCCATTGGACAGGTTCAAATGGGCTGGGGTGGGAAGTTTTCACTCACATTTGAGCCTTTGAGCAGACTTGGGATCAGTGTTGTGGACTTCTCAACTTGGCTTTCAGGACTTTTGAGATGTTCATCCTAGTCCAGGCATGTTCTATGAAGTCTCGGAGGGTGCGATCAGCTGGGCCACATCTTTCAATTTGGAAACTGAAGCCTCAGTGGGAGTGGGACTTCACTCTGGGTCATACGGGCTACAAACTTAGCTTTTATTCTTGAACTCCACCTACGTGATCATTTATGGCCCACAGGGAAGGCAAGACTCTTCTTTTGACTAGCTTTGAAGGATAATGGAGGTTGGTGATGCAGTAGATGGAACACCAGAAAAGCCCTGAGTTAATCAACTCTTATTTCTGCTGTTTGCCAGTTCAACTCTATTTCTGTATCTGTAAAATAGGTATAATATTTCCTTTTCCTTCCCTTTTCCTTCTACTTCATAAGGTCATCTTGAGGATCAATCCTAAGCACTTTATGAGCCATAAAGGGCTGTCCAGGGGGTTGATGATGGTGGTTATGTTCTAAGCATTTTTTAAAGATGCTTCATTGATCACAGCTATAAGAATAGTCAGAGTAGTTGAGGGCCTTTTCCAAGGTCACACAGATAGTGTCAGAGTAAGATCTGAACTCATGTCCTCTGTTTCTAAATCTCGTACTCTTTCCTCTGAATGTCGCTCATAAGGGACTCTTTCATCTCTATGCTTCTCCATCATTGCATTCATGCCTTTGTTAAGGTCCTACCACAGCCTGCACTATTTCTGTTTTCTTCCTACTTTCTATACTGTTAAACTGTGTTAATTCATTTCAGTTATTAGTGTTGCAATTATTATTTACTCTATTAAAATTGGAGATAATTATACCTGTTAGAGAGATTTGCAGACTATTAATATACAAAGCTTTTGATTTTAAAGCTGTTTAAGCTAATGTGTGTATTTGGCTGAGGACAGGAGAGGGAGATCCAGTGAGGGAGAAATCCATCCTTCAGGATATTTCCATGACTGAGCAGGGTGGGAAGGGCGCTATCTTGGTTGACTGGTTCCCAACTACTTCACCTTTTAACCTCAGACACATTAAATCTTGGAGAAGCCAATTAAAGTGTGCCTGCAGTCACCAAGATCTGAATTCAAATGTGGCCTCTTCCATTTACTGACTATGTGACTGTGGGTGAGTCACTTGAGCTCTGTTTGCCTCACTTTCTTGCACAGTTGTTATGAGGATCAAATGAGATTCAGCACCATGCCCTCTACAGTAGGCAATCTATATATGTTAGCCCCCTATCATAATGATTATTATAAATAGACAAATGACAAATCTCTGTGTTAGAAGTAAGAGGACTTAATCCTGTTATCAGTCAATCAGTAAACATTTATGAACTACCATCTGGGTGCTGGGCAATGAGTTGGCTCCTTTTCTAGTGAGAAGGGACCATATTGGCTGGTGATACACCAAGCAACAGTCCTTTACTATGGTGGATTTTTACTGTCACCACAGAGGGCTGCAGCATAGCATAAGGTGCCCAGGATCAGGGGAATGGGGGCAGTGGGGTTGCAATGACCATACGTCCTATAGCTGTGCCTTTGTTTATAAGCCTGAAAGTGCTGTCTCATCATCCATTGAAAGGGAAGGAGCCTTGGCTGCTCCCTGTGTTTGTTGGCTTGCCCTTAGATTAATTGCTTGAAAGTGGGGCCCTGGATCCACAGACTCAAAGCTTGGCTACCAGTCCACCTCTGCAGCATTACTGTGTCCTCCAGGGTGTCAGTACCAGTGGGTATGTATTATTGTCATTTCTGGCTCTACCCTGAGTTGATTCCAAGCCACCCAGGCTATGAAACAATTTTAATGTCTTTAGATACAAAATTGGTTTTAAGGTCTTTGAAGGCAGCATCTGTTCCATTTTTTTCTTTCTGTCTCCAGTTCATAGGACAGGACTCATACCACGTGCTTAACATGGTCTCTGTCTCTTAATGGCTCTGTCATACTTTCAGGTTTGTAGATTTGGATCTAGTTGTTACCCCAAAGACCTACCCAAAACCAGGGTCATCTCAAGGAGGATCTCCTAGGTTCACCCTGTTCTTACCCTGAGAGGGTGCAGGGTCTTAATGGATATTAAAGGTCATTTCCAAATGATCTCATTTTCTATGAAAGGATCCTGGACATCAGGGACTAAACTTTTAGGCACCTTTGAGTCCACCCTTGCAATCAATCAACCCACAAGTATCTGACAGGTGCTGTCCAAGGTACTGGGAACAAAAATATAAAGAATGAAATAAATCTGCCCAATCTATTGTGTTCTATTGGTGGAGACAACATGCCCATAGATAAGTAAGTAAGAATAAATACAAGATCATTAGTCAGTGACTGTTTATTGACTGACATAGGATCATTAGGGAGAGAGGGGCCAACCATTGGCAAAAAGAGAAAGGCTTCATGAACTAGGTGAGATGTCAGCATTCTTAATAGAAGTGAGAGATCTCCTGAGTCCAAGCTAAAGGAGAAGCATATTTCTGAAATGGGAAACAGCCAGGGTAAAAATGCAGAGGTGGAGAGAAGAATGCTGTTTGCAAGGAACAGAGAACAGTCTAGTCGGATCAGGAATAAGTAGTGTTTTGTAGACAAGAAATGTGATTTGGGGCCAGATTGTGAAGGGTATTAAAAGCCAAGCTGAGGCTCCTGGATTTGATCCTAGTGGTTACCAGAGACACTGGAATGTTTTGGGGGAAGTGAATTGCAAGAGCTGTTGCAGGTCCAACCTGCAAGATTTGGTGACTAATTGGGGTCTGGGGTATCAGAGATAATTCAGGAGGAATTCAGGATAATGTGGAGCTTATAAACCAGGCAAGCAAATAGGAACAAACCAGTTCTATACAAGATTAAGTAGGAAATGATGAGCAGAGCACTAGAATTTAGAGGAATTGGGAAAAGCTTCCAATAAAAGGGATTTTGATTGGGACTTTGTGGAAGTTGGAAGGTGGATTGTAGGAAGGAGTGGGGCATTCCAGGGCTAGGGGACAATCATAAAGAATGCCCAGGCTGGGATCACTGTATGGAAGACTAGAGAGGTGGGAGGGGGCAGGATATGAAGGACTTTGAAGACTAGAGAAGAGGGTCTTAGATTGAATCTTAGGAGCAATAAGGAGACAAGGGACACATGTCGTGTAGGGATATTACTATCTCCATTTTACAGATGAGAAACCTGAGATCTGACAAGTGACTTGTCTGGGGCTGCACAGCTAGTAAATCTCAGAACATACTAAGTACATAACTTGTGCAAAAAATCAGGAAATGGGTAGCAGTGTGCCATAGTAGATTGCTCTTTCTGACCACAAAGCTAGTCCTACCCACTGGGCTATTCTGTCTCCAATCCATTTCTTGATTTTGTATAAAAGTAAGATCATTACCCTTTGAACCAGATGGTTCCTTGTCTCTTTCCTATAGAGGGCAACTTGGGATGATTCCTATCTGGAGATTAATGTAGCAATTGGTTGTGTTTTTGACCCCCCCCCCCCGGTCTTGTCAGGGTGGCCTTGGTGCCTTCAACTGCCCTGACATTTATATGTGAGCAGCAGTTGGAAGCCTTGACCTCATTCCCATGGAGCAAGACCATTCCCCCAGCCTTGACTTTGCTCCGTCCTGAAGGTAACTGTTTATTACAGCCGGCATTTAAATCCCCCGATTAATAGGAGCAATTAAACAATAGCTTCATTTCCAGCAAATTAACAGCCCTACAAGGTAATTGCGACATAAATGAAGATAAATTTGTTTTAATACAATGAGATAAAAAAGAATACAGACAAGAATGGAATCTCAGATGAAAAATCCCATCTTGATTATTTCAGGGACTCTTGAAATCTTTCCCAGAGTGGGTGGGATCTAGGTCTGTCTGTCTGTGTGTGTCTCTTGACCCTTCTCTCCTCCTTTCCTCTCCCCTACTCTCACTTTGGGTTCTCTCCTATAACTCCTGCTCCTAATTCACCAGAATACAAAGAGAGAACTAACCCACTTCCTCAGACTTTCCTCCGCTGGTTAGTGTGGCAGCCAAGGGTTTACCCAAAGCTTAATGGAGCCAGCCTCTGCTCTGCCCCCTCTGCCCGGCTGTTCCCATGCTCCCCCTATCTCCCTAGGAAGCTAGTGTGCTGCCAAGGCCTTGGCAGTGTCTGCAGCATTGAACCAAGGCTAACGAGTAACCTTGGACTGGCCAGATTAGGTGTTTACCTTGATCGGTTGAGGGTGGTAGGCTGTTGATGGTGGTCTGTGTTAAGAAGGCATGGATGGTGTGACCTCTTTTGGTGAGTGGAATTCCCTTTATCGCTGAAGTCACAGACCTCTCATTAAGGGCTCTACTGGTCAAGGCAAGTGACCAGACTCAAATTTTCTCATATGTAAAGTGATGTGTAGTGGAGATGATCTTGATAGTTCCCATGTAGTGAAGGAAAGAGAAAGTCTGGGGGGCAACATCAGAGAACCCAGGTTGAAACATCTCTGATAGTTTTTTCACGTGTGACTTTGACTAGTCCATAGCTTATCTCTGGGCCTCTGTTTCCTCTTCTGTAAAGAAGGGTACTGGACTAGAGAGTTAGATTTTCCATAGCAGAGTTTGCAAGGTTTTGCTCCATTACTAAAGTGGGAGATGAACACTTAGAGAGGTAGGGGAAAGAAGGACCTGTTCCTCTAAAATGCTGAAAGGTTACCAGACCTCAGTCGATCAATAAACATTTATTAAGTGCTTACTAGTTGGCAGGCAATGTGCTGTGGGCTGGGTTACAATGAATAGAAAAAGCATAACAAGGCAGGCTTTGCCCTCAGAGAGCTTCTATTCTGTTGAGGAAGCTAACATACAAGTGTCACAGCATGCATCCGGAGGAGTTGGAAGATAACGTCTGAGGGGAGACCCAGCAGACGGTAGAAGGAGAAAAGGCAGATGGTGAAACCAGGGAAACTGAGAGGCAGAGATGAAGAGGGAGAGCATCTGGGACATGGCACATGGGGTGGCTAATGGAGAGGGGAGGGATTGAGATCTAAAGAGATTGAAATGCCAGAGGACTTTCTGTTATGGTGGGGTAGAGACAATGAAGGAAGGAGAACCTGAATTTTGTCTTCAGGGGGTCCCGCCACTTTTCTCTCATGTGACATTGGGTAAATTCCTTTCTTCTTTGAGGATCAGTTTTCTCATGTGGAAAATAAAGGGTTTGGACTAAGCCACCTTCTGGTTCTAGAACTGTGATCTTGGAGATCACAATTTTCTTTTGCTCATCTCTGTGAACATCAGATCCTTTGGAGACCTAGAGCTATGATTTCATGGGTACAGGGAATTTCCAATGAGCACAGCGCCTCCATGAGGACAAAAGCGACACAGAGCTGGCATAGTCAAGGCTTGAACTCCTCACTCCCATAAGGATGATATTTCTCATAATACCAGTCACTGCCATTTACAATAGACCTTAAAGTGTTCATAGCCATTTCTTCTCAACAACAGCCTGTGAGGCCTCTAATCCAGACTCCTTAAGAGATGAGGACATTGATGCTCTCAGAGAGGAAATGACTTGCCAAACCCTCTCCCACCAAGTGGTTGATGCAGGATTTGGGCCCCAGTCATCTGAGTTCAGGTGTAATACTTTTTTCTGCTCTTTACATTGCTCTCAATAATGACAGTGTTTTACATTTGGAAATATAAAAGGAATTATGAGCATAATTTGCCTTTGATACGTTAGTTTAAAGTTCCAGGGATGGCAGTAAAATAGTCACACACTGAGAAGTTTCAGTGATGGCTGTTTTTCCTAAATATGTCTTCAAAACCAATAAATAAGGATATACTATGCTTTAAAAAGAGCATTCTGACAGAGTTATTAGGCCGAAAATGGACTCTTTTCGAGAATGTTGTACAGGCTTTTGTTTAAAATCTAATGCTGCCGTTAATGTTTCCTTTTTGACAAACATTTTAATTTTATGGCCCATTCTTGTTAATGCTTTGCTCATAACATGTATAATTGCCAAATAAATTTCCTTTTATTGAACAGTTATTTATTATAAACATAGGACATTATTTTATTTCCATGGCAATAAAGAAAGAGGCTATTGTAGATCAAGGGGAAGCCATAGATGATACCTTATATGGAACTCCACAAAGCTTTTGTCCAAGTCTCCCTCTGGTGGTCACGATGGAGAAAGGTTGGCAACATATGGACACGGTGAGGTGGCTTTATACCGTAGGGGCAGAAAGTGGGACTTCTTTTCAAATCTTAGCTTTGCCATTTGTGTGACTTTGAATAAGTTACTTTACCTTTATGGGCCTCAGTTTCTTTTTCTGTCAAATGAGGGGGTTGGATTGAATCTGCGATCCCAGGATAGGCTTGAAGAATGTACCCATTCTGAATATTTCATTTGTTTCTTCAAGGATCTAAAATTCCATGAGTGATAATATTCCCACCCATGCAGGTAGCTGTTCTAATCTAGATTAGTGGGTCCATCTTGCAGTGGCTGCAGTAACCAATCCTTCACTCTGAGACCAGTCTGCTGATGACCCTTCCAAACATAGTCAGCCTCATCCCCGCTGAGATTTAGGACCCATGACTGAGATTGTACATGATTGTCTTCTACCTTGGTCAGATCTGTTTGTTTATAAGGGATGACTTTTTCCCCACAATGAGCTACTGGGTGGGGTGTGAGGCTTGTCTGGAGAAATAGGCAGTGAGATATAGAATTGCAACAAGTGTGTCCAGTGCGAGGGAAAAAAATCTGCAAATAAAAGAATGACTGTCATGTTGAAGAAGCTTCTTTCCTGTGTGTCTCCAGAGATCCAAAGTAGGAATTCCAAGGATAGAGATTGTGGCACAATTAAAGAGTGCTTTCCAGCCATCAGGGCTGGGCAAAAAAAGAGTGGCTGCCTTGCCATGTAGTGACCTCACTATCCGCAGAAGTATTTAAATGGAGACTGAGGGGCTACTGTTGTGGAGGGGATTCAGAAATTCGATGTGACTTGAATTCAAAGGTCGTCTATATCTACTATATAGAATCTGTGATCCACAGAACTCTGAGGAGGTAAAAGAATCGGGGCAGTCTTTTTGTTTTGTTTTGCTTTGGTTAAGAAAATGAAATAATAAGATCTGACTTTTTTGTCATTCAACAAAATGTGGATTTGTAAACTTCTTTGGATGAATGAGTAGATGGCTTCTACCTAACACTTTTCATCTTATACATCTTTGCCTATTGGATCCTAAGACAACCTTAAGAGAGGAAAGTGTTATCCTTATTCCCATTTTATAGACAAAAGAACAATTCTTTAAGGTCCCACAGCTATAGTAAGAGCCTGGGGCAGAATATGAGGTTGAGTCTTCCTAGTTTCGAGTCTAGAACTCTGTTCACTCTGGTAGAGAACTGTGCATCTCAGTACTCCATTGGCATTGAGATAGCATTGACTTGGAAGTTCCCTCCAATGTTAAACCCCAGCCTGTGGGGTTCAGTGCCTTTTTCCATATCCTTCCATATATATCTTGTCACCCCATGTAACCTTTCTCACTTTCTTCTGCTATCTAGAGTGCTAAGTGCAGGTTACTGGATTTCTCTACATTAGTTTGGCATCATATCCTATCCCCATTTCTCTCCCTAGGAAGAAAGCATTTCAGTTTAGGTTTCTTCTGAAGAGAGTGGGATTGGGGTTCACGTTCTGTGTTTATTACCCCTTTTTGCTGCTTATGGTAGTTTTATTTCCTCTACTCCTCCTGAGCCTTTTATTATTGCTACTCCAGAAAACAATTTCTAAAATTTTACACAAGAAATCAAATCAAAATAGAAGATTGTTAAGGTTAGTGATTTATGATAAAGGAAATTACCCAATCTCATTCAAAAGAATAGACTTTATAAGAATTGACAGTCTGATTGCAACCAAACCATGAAACCATGGCATGCTAACTCATTTATAGGACTTTTGTCTAGTTGGTAATTTGTTTTTAATTTAAATCTGAAAATGTGCTTCTGATGACTCAGTCTTGTCCAGAGAGGGGATCCAGGGTTCTTGAAGGCTATATCAATAGGGGCAAGGTTCTAGGGGTTCCTAAAAGTGCTTTGAGGACAAGAGGCAACTGGCAACTAATTCGTCCAAAAACTGTTTGAAATGGTCATGGATTTGGTGCACTTGGTAGCTGATGAGACAGACTTTTCTTGTTGGTTAACTTTCTTCCTCTCTGACTGGTCTCAGTCTCCTTTGCTAAATCATTATTTCCCCTCATCAAAAGGGCCCTTCAAGACTCTTTTCCTGGCCTTCAATTCCTACCTCTCTTCTCCAGGAAGCCTTTGCCCATCACCCCAATAGAGCAACCTATTTACCTCCTTTGGCAGTAGGTTTTATAACTCCCTAATGCGTTTATCATATAGTGTATAATGTGGTATAATGTGGTATAATGTAGTAGTCCTTTGATGGCAGAGATAATAACTTATGTGGGTTTCGTCATAGAAAACACTGATGTTGAAGTCAGATCTCAATTCCAATCCTGCCTTTGATATTCACTTGTTGGGTCACTTCAGGCAAGGTTTATAACTTTTCTGGACCTCAGTTTCCTCCTCATCTGAACTTGAACTAAATCTCTTTCAGGACCCTTAGCATCTAGCACATACTCCATGCATCTGTTCATTTAATAAGCATTTATTTTGAGCCTACTGGGAACCAGAGATAGACAAATATGAAATCACTCTTTATTGCAGTTTATATACTATTGGGGGGAAAGCAACATGGCTACAGAGAAAGATATAAAAACTATCTACAAAATACCTGGGTCATTAAGATGTGGGGAGAGACATGGAGGCCCTAAATCTGATCTCATGGACAATGCAGAAAGATTCCTGTGCCTAAGCCTGGAGGCAGGTTAGAAGGGCTGCAAAATGCCAACAGGAGTTTTTCTTTGATTCTAGTTCTAATAAGGAACAACCAGAACTTCTTGGGCAGAGACCACACATGCTCACGAAATTAGACTAATTTAGTAAGATCACTTGGGGGAACTGTATGGAGAATGCATTTGACAGAGAATTCTGATCTTGCCAGCAGGGAGACAGGTTAGAAAGCATCAGTTTGGGTGTCTATCCAGAGAAGACAGTATTTGTTGCTTGGAACTTTGAAGATAAATGGCTACAAGCTCAGAAGTCACCAATTCTCAAATATTTTGTTTGAGAAGACCACCAATAAATTGTGTGGACATCATAAAATATTTTGCTTTTGAATTGTGGCTTGGTTCCCAGGTTAGCCCATAAAGCCATGTGATAACGGGAACATCCTATGTTTAATGAAAGACAACAGACAGCAATGATGTTGTTAAGCAAAAGGGATGAGCAGTAAACTAGAAAAACAAAAGGGTTTTTAGCTCTTTCTCTTGAATTCTGGCACAGGACTCCAAGTGCTGAACCCTTAATTAGAAGCTGAGAGGTAAGAGGCCACTACTCTGCAGGAGAGGCCATGCTGTTCTTGGAGCACTTTTGAGATTAAGAATGGCTCTGGTCCCTCATTTACTTCTTAACTTTGGACTTTCCTTTCCTCTGTACCCTCTCCACTGCTGGCCTTGAGGATTAGTGTGATTTTTTTAGGGCTCAAAAATAGAATAGGAAAAAAAGTAAAAAGAATAGAGATTTTCCTAACAGCAAAAATGGAAAAACAGAGATAAGGAGTAGAAGTTCACTGAGGGAGAGGGGTTGCAGGTGGTGCAATTCCTTTAAATAGCTAGAGTCAAAGACTTGGAAGAGAACGGAGGAGAGAGAGAGAGAGAGAGAGAGAGAGAGAGAGAGAGAGAGAGAGAGAGAGAGAGAGAGAGAACTGGTGGAGGCAGTCCTAAGTGGTTCCAGGAACCCAATACAGGTTGGCAGGTAGTTTGGAGACTGACCCACTCACTGTTCTTATATAGGATATGGGAGAGCTTTGATAAACCTATGTTTTGCCTTTGATAAACCCACTCTCTGATTCCTTTGTAATTCTGATTTTCAGATGTTCCTATTTGCCCCTTTTCATTCTAAGCATGGCCCTTATGATCTCTGGCAATTTTCCTCAACTGACAGGCATTGATTCAGTCCTATTAAGCATTAATTTTATACAGTACAGTTTGCTATCAACTATGAATCAATCAATGAACAAGTATTTATTGGACCTCTACTACTGGAGAGGTAACACCCCAGAGCCAGGAAGACTTGAACTCAAGTCTCTCTAATGAAACATTGACTATATGACCCTGGGAAGGCATTGCACTTCTCAGAGATCTAAAAAAGTTTCTAAAAGTTGCAGGGTAGGTGCTGACATGCATTGATAGACAGTGTTTCCACACTCTTGGCCCTTGACCCTATTTTCCAAGCTCTACTCTATGCTCAGAATGTAACAGTTCTGCCCTCAAGTAGCTTGGATTCTTTTGGAGAAAGCTGTAATCCTTCCCTTGTCTGTGACTCCAGTCTAAGAATGAATCATTGCCCTTCTAGCATCTGATGGACTCACTTACCAAGTGCCCCTTCTCAATTTAGTAGAGAAGTCTAGTGGAAAGAATAGAGAATGGAAGGCAGAAGTTCATGATTTGAATCTCAGCTTTCAATCTTGACTACACCCGGGTCCCTAGGTCAGGGTCATCTATAAAATGGCAGTATGCTCTAGATATCCTTTGTTTGAATGACCTTAATCTTGTGAGCCCGTAATCTTGGTTCCCATCCAAGGTCATGGAATTGTAGGCACCTTCCAAAAGGCAAGATTACAAATATTTCATTCCTTAAGGACCATACTTCCTCAGACTTTTCTGTATTCATCAAAGGAGATGCCCATCAACGGGAGAATGACCAAATAAGTTGTGCTACATGAATGGATTGGAGTATTGTGCCAAAAACAAAGTGGTACTTGGCATAATATGAAAAGACTCCCCTGATGATATGGGTGAGAAGATGACCCACAAAAGATCCTGAAGAGTGGATCCGTGGGGGGCAAGGAGGAGTTAGATAAAGAGATAGAGAAGTAATAGACTGAGTGGATCATTTGATAGAGAAGAGTATCATGGAATATGACAGAAACAGAAGAAAGAAGTCACCTGCAGGGATGACTTGAGTGAAAGCTATAAAGAAGCAAATTTAGACAAAGAAACCATATTTGAACAATTGAAGCTGTCCAGAAAGAAAATAAACTGCTTCGAGTGACTGATGTTCCCTCTGCGTGGAGACCTTCAAGCAGAGTAGGAGAACTCCTTCTTGGAAATGTCACAGGGGGCATCGTTCCTATTTTCTGTCAAACTGTATTGTCTCTGAGATCCAGCTATGACCCTTGATCCTGAGATTTCCATCCATCCACTGATAGGATCATGAAACTAAAAAGGATTTTAAAGATGCTGTGATTAGCAAAGGAGAGTAGGAAGGGATGTCACCAGTCATCTAATTAAACCCTCCATCCTTCTGTAAATGAGGAGCATAAGGTCCAGAAAGGGGCAACCACTTGTCCAATGTGACACAGCTAGGAAACAACTGATTTGATTCCCCTCTGCCATGTCAACTCCCTACCCCGGCATGCCCCCATTAAACCATGGGCTTCATCCATGCTTTGTCTGAAGATGATCCTCAATAACTGCTCAGCATTCTCCTTCTGAGCCTTGCTGGTAAGAAAACTTTTCTTCTGTGAAGTCCTCTACTACTAAGTTGTGCCCTTGTTGCCCCTTGGGTAGCATGGATGTGGCAAGGAAGCTGGTGTGTCATTCCACTTGAAGCACATTGTGTTCTCGTTGGGCCTCTAAATCAGTGGGAGGCAAGGCCAAGCTGGCTGTCTCTTGTGCACTCCTGCAGGCCTGTTTCTTAATCAGGACCTCATCAAATGGGAATCGAAGAGGAGATCCTCAAAGCTAAGGCCGATACAGAGACTTCTTTCTGAATTAGCACAACTAATAACTGGAGCAAGCCAACACAGTCTCCAAAAGAGGCCTGATGGCAACCATTTACTCTAGTGTCCTGGACTTATATCCAGTAAACTCCTTTTTTGTATGATAGGGTCATGACTGGGGGTGACTCCTTGATCAAGGGGTTCTGTGGCCTTTGTACACCTTTACTCTCTAGTCCCATTATTTTGAGAGTTATTAAAGGGAATTAGTGTAGGGAGCTAATGGTGGCTCTACTCAATCTCCTTGTAGGTGAGAAAGACAAATTCCTTCCATGCGAGTGACCTTTGCAACTCGATGAACCCTTCTCAAGGCTTTGCTTGCAATGAGCAGCTAAGTCTTTAGACTTTAATTAAGCGTCTGACAGGTAGCTTGTGGCTTTCCATTTGGATGTCAGCACAGGGATCTACACCTTGTGGCATTTGACTCTGGGCCATATCATTGAGTGTCCCTCCACGTTCCTGATTGGAGCTTTGTTCATCTCCATATCTTATCAATAATGGCAGCTTAGGCTTTGGGCAAGAGGCAGTAGTTGGTTGTTCAAATCTCTCTCTTTTTTAAAAAATATCTCTTCACTGCTGAGATTTTATAGACATAGCTACCCCGACCCAGACCCTTCCATCTTGTGTTTAAAAACTATCCTGGGAATTGATGAAATGCAATCATTCATTAATTCATTCATTCATTCAAGGAGCCTTTAGGAAACATTGTCTGCACAATGGTGGGTGTTGAGCATAAAGTCAGCAAGTCAAATCTACAAGCATTTTAAGAAACTACTATGTTTCCAGCAATATTGTCAACCATCTCCTCAAGCTACTTATATTCTATTGGGCAGAATCACATAATTACAAAGTAAAATGAATGGGCAGGGCTGACAACTTGGAAGGATCCCCCTCAAGGAAGGGAACTGGAAAGGGAAGCCATGATAAGCTAGGGATCCTTGAAGCCTAGAGAGGAAGACTTTCTGGGTTCACCTCATTTCTGATGCCAGAATTTGGGCAGAAAGCCCAATGGTGTTGAGCCATCAACTTGTCTATACCTTATAGTCTTAGGAAAGAGTTGACTGAGTTATTGGGAAGTGAAGTGACTTATCCTGGGCATTCTACTGATTCTCCAAGGGAGAATTTGAAGCCATCTCTCCCTGATGTAGCAGGTTTGATTATCCTAAATTTTTACAGATGATGAACAAACTGTGAAGAAAGATTGTGACGTTTAAGTGATGGGATCATAGTCATGTTGCCGATGTTTCCCGGGCAGGATTTGAATGAGTCTTGATAGCTCCGTGAGTGGCCTCTCACCCGCTATGCTGTTGCTGCCTCTCAGTCTAGGATTGTTTTCTTTAAAATTCCAAACTTGGGGGATGTGTTAGATGGTAGAACCCAAACTTTGTAATTACATAATTCTTTTTCCATTTCATTCACAAAAAAGGAATTGGGTAGATTTTATTCATCTAGAATATTTATCATATAATATTCATTTGAATTATGATCTCAGAATTAGACAAAGGATTTAGGAATTAATTTTCCTTGGTTAATTAGATAGTTCAGATGATCATTGCTCAGGGATGACTAGGCGGCACAGTGGATAGAGGACGGACCCTGGAGTCAGGAGTACTTGAGTTCAAATCCAGCCTCAGACACTTAATAATTATCTGGCTGTGTGGCCTTGGGCAAGCCACTTAACCCCATTGCCTTGCAAAAAAAGAAAGAAAGAAAGAAAGAAAGAAAGAAAGATGATCATTGCTCTCCAATGTAAAACAGAGTTGAATTCCTAGCAGAGCTGTCCTTTGTCTCTGGAACATTTGCAGGGAATGTTAGTTTTATTTCTTAAGAATCCCTTCTAGGAGAGTACCCCCCGCCTGCCCCCCAAAGAATTGTGATCCCATTGAGTGATCGTTGTGCTTCAGCTCAGCAAGGACAGTTTATTAAGTATATAAGTGTCTAATAAATGTGTGTTGAATGAAGTAGTGAATGAACAGATAGAATGGAGAGATTGTAATGGAAGTGAATGGAGGTAGAAACCTCCACTGGACTTCAACCAAATTCTGCTCAAGCCCAGTCATGACCATATTCCCCCCCCAAAATCTGTGGGAGATGGGAAGCTTTGAGATGACTTCACACTTACAAAGACACCAATGCTTCTCTTTGCCTTGGCTTCTAATAGTGTATGGAACAGCCTTTTTACTTACTTGTAGTCTACATTTTAATTTTGGGGGGGGCACAAAATGCGAAAATGCATGGACTTTTTTGCTTCATTGGAACAATTACCCTGTTGTATAATTTATTCTTGCTATCACTGAATAGCTTTCAGGGCACAGTTTGAAGTAGGGAAAGTGGTATCTGCATAAGTCTGTCCAGGCCCGTGCAGAACCAGTGATGGTATCAGACGGCTGATTAGGAAGGCTGGCTGTGAATGATAATGAGAGGCAGCTGCCACATTTTCAGTGAAGATCTGCCCTACTTGGGACAGGAGCATATGGTTGGTTTCATTCATGGTGAGATGTCAGAGTCCAAGAGCTTCCAATTTCTTTATCCCTTGTCTAGGACAAGATAGTATTTGTAATGGATTTTATTGGTCTTCTTGGATCAACTAGTATTTCTGTGGGGAAAAATGCTGAATGATTTTCAGTCAGTAAAAACATGTCATTTTCATGGTAGATTAAAAAAAAATCTGCCTGCAAGTTAATCTATGTTAGATCTAGGGAGAGATAGATTGATGTTATTCTAAAGCATTTTAAGGATCCCTGAATTCATCCAAGTGAATATTCCTTTTCCTAATGCAAATAGTGAACCTCCATCTCTTAGCAATGAGTCATAACAAGTCTCCCCTTATTTCCCTGTTTCTGTGATCTCATCAGTGAAGGTACTTGCTGTATTACTGGTTTCTCCCTCAGAGTGAATCTTGTCCCTGGTCTTCCCTATGTTATCCAGTGAGCCCTAGTCCAGAGTTAGAAGCACCTCTGAGGCTATTTTGCCCAATGCCTTCAGGTCTTCGGAGAGAATTGGATTAAATGACTTATTGAAGGTTACATATAGAATCATGAAGAAAGCCCAGAGACCTTATCTAATCCCTCCATTTGACAGGTTATGGAACTGAGGCCCAGAGAAGTCAAAGGATCGTCCTAGGCCTAGAGTGGAAGGGAACACAGACCATCTCATCCAACTCCCAGAGAGATGGGAGAACCTAGCATCAGGGGAAGAGGCAAGAGTGGTTCCTAGCCATTCTTGTTCCACAACCAAGACCCCTTCATTGCAGTTTTGGAAAAGAATTTAGAAAAAATAAATGCATTCATTGCTTTTTTTTTTTAAGAGAGGCAAGATAAGATTGGGTGGAAATATTTTGGTTTTGGTTCTTAAAAAAGGGATGGAGGGTGAGAGTAAAGAATATCCTGTGATTTCATCAATAGGGAGGTATTCCAGGGCTGAAAGCAATTTGCACTACAGTAGACCCAGCAAGGACCTGCCTTAGAGAGTTATTTGGAGCAAAAGGATGTTAAATGGATTGTGTGGGATTTGAACCTGGCTCTACCTGACTCTAGGTTAGTTTCCCCATCTATGACTAAATGTTGGTCTCCTTATTGCCATTGTCATTGAACACAATCTATGACAGCCTCTTTGGGGTTTCCTTCCATTTTTAATTCTGCACTCAGACTTTTTTCCCTCTATATTCCCTACCCCATTCCCCTTTCCATCAGGAGTAGTGGGACATCAGTTTGCATTTAGAACTAAGCAAAATTTGATTCAGTTTTTAATTTCACATGAACATTACCTTCCCTGGCCTCCCCAACTCAGAGGAGGTGCACTGACTATAAAACATCAAAGAAACTTCACCTTCCCACTCATGGCTACAATTTCTTGGAGCTTTAAAAATCCAAGTTGAAGCATTCATCAAGCCAAGTGGTTGCTCTGTCTAGTCTTTGATTGAAATTAAACTCAAGTGTGCTTGATCACTAAAAATCTGTTCTTTTGCCGAGAAATGAGCTAATGGAGAGGGATGGCATACAGTGTTTATGCGGTTTAATCTTTCTCCTTTGGTTCTGAATCCAGACCTTGCCATCTCCACAGAAGGTACATATTTAGCAGCTGTGAGGACCTGACCTTAGATTTGCTCTTTGCATTCCTATAATGATTTTTAAAATATTCTAATCTGTGTCTCTGGCGATCTGTGATCAATACGCCAATGGTTCTGGGATGACAAAGTGCCGCGATATTCCTCTGTAATTTAAAGATGATTAGCTGATGGAGGTTATGATCAATACCCTACAGAAAGATAAATTAATTGATATCATCCTTTCAGGATGATAAGGGGCCTATCGTAGGCGGGTTGTGACTAATGAAGCTGCTTCCTCTTCTATCCGGGCCATTTTTTACATGTTGTATTCTCACTAAATCATAGTTATGCCATCATTCATTTACATGGAAAACATAAGCTGCAGACAAACCCAGTTCCTTATTAAAATGATCTTCATTTGAAAAGAAATTGTCTGCAAACACTAGTGAACAATATCGCCTAAGTTATAATATATTGCTGGGGGAGGGGGCTCTTCATTTGCATAAGCCTTTTTAAGAAAACTCTGAATAAGACAGGGATGGAATATTATTAAACTTAATTGCTACAGGTCCCTAAAGACTACATCATATCCATTGAAGCCAAATTGTTGTTATTCTCTTAGAGTGACACCTCTTGGTGTCACAAGCGCTATGTAATTGCCAACTTCCTTACCAATTAAATTCAGCATACTCTGCCCAAGAGAACCTGCATCCCAACTGAGAACTCAGACCGGAGCAGGTTAGAGACATCTTGATTTAAGATAAAACTCCCTCTACTGAAGCAGTGATAGATTTGAAAAGGAAAAGTTCTTGGCAAGGATTTCACTTCTATTTCCCGCCTTGGACTATGCTCTGGAGGACTCACCCATAGGATACCACACTTTCCAAAGGTCTTTGCGCCTGCTTTATTAATTAGCTTCATCTGCCACATGCCACTAGGACACATTTTTATGCTTCTTTTTCTTTAATCCTACAGTTGCTCAGAAGATTGTTGCCACCAGGAAGAAGCAGCAGCTTTCCATAGGACCCTGCAAGTCACTGCCCAACTCCCCCAGCCATTCGTCGGTGTGCTCCGCCCAGGTGTCTGCGGTGCACATCAGCCAGGTGAGGAGGGCCTGGGGGGATCTCTGATGGGGTCCACAGGGTTTTCCTAGACATTGTTTGCTGCCACTTTCTCAAAGCTTGCCCCTCCACATTCTTCTGGGATCACAGTGGTAAATAGCAGCATGTTTGTAATGGATTTGACATCCCTTTCAGAACCTGCTGTAGCCGAGTTCTTTCTTTTTCTTGTTGTTGTGATTTTATTGGGAATATCCCTTTCCTGCTCTCCTTCCCCCTGCCGCTCATGTTAGGTTTCCCGCTGACCTGAGTCGAGTTGCTGGTCAGGAGCCAAGTTGTATGAATGCTCTCTGTCTCGTTTTCAATTAGCCGACCTCGGTCCTGGTTCTTGGCGGTTCTGCCATTGAACGGTCGGTCGTCGGCCAGCCTCCTAGCTTGATCTGAATTTTGTACTTAGATTATAGAATGCTCCTCTCCCTTCCTCCTAGAAGATGTAATCCCTTTTCCCCGATGAGTATAAAATCTACAGAATTCTTTACATAGGATCACCAAGGGCTGAGGATGGAAGGGCCTACTTGTGGAGCAAAATGGAAGGCTTGGCTTCCTTTAATTGAACTCTTGAGTCTGTTGAAAGTGCTTTGATTTCCTAGGCAGGGACTGCCCTTCTGCTCCTGTTTACATCAGCCCCCACATCATTCAGGACATGCCACAGCCAAAAATTCCACTACGGACTCAATCCTTCCATAAGACATGGGCTCAGAAACCTTCCCCTGCCTGGGTCCCACCTCTGAATCTCCTCCTGCCTGACTCATCACTCTAGGTGAAGCCTGACCAGGGCAGAACCAATAGGACAGGGCCAGTCCCTGCTTATGTAGGCCCATTCTCCAAGCCCTTCTAGGGAGAGTATTCCCCAGGTCAGAGTATTCTCTGAGATCCCAGGCTCACCTGCCTGCCCAGAGGAGGCAGCGGAGCAGGATATGAATGGAGGATGAGCAAGAAGATGGAACTTAAAAACCACCATCTTCTTAGGAAGATAGCCTATTTCCTTCTATTTTAATAGAGACTAGCTTCCATTTCTGTATCATTTGAAGGTTTGCAAAGTACTCTGCCTCCATTGTGATCTTGGAAGCTCACATGCCTGTGAGGAAGTTGTCAAAACTAAGCAATCTTACAGATTGAGTCAGCTGAGACCTGGAGGGTTTAGGCAACTTGTCCAGTCACTAGTTTGTAATTATCTGAGACAGTATCTGAACCCTAAGAAAAGGTCATGCCAGTGTCCCCCATCCTGACTCAGGAAATCAATGGCCGTTGGCCCCGTCACGCAGGGTGGGATAGAGGACTATGGGCCTTCAAGTTATTGACTGCCTAGTACTGTATTGACTGCAGGTACTGGGAAGATAGAAACCAAAAGGAAACAACTCCTGTCCTCCCAAGGCTTCTATTCTATTGGGAAGAACAATATGCATTTCATTTTCCCAGATACAAAATATGTGCCATGTCAGAAGGAAATAATTACAATTGAGATTTACTATTTTTATGCCTATGTGGGTGCCCCCCACCCCTTTGTCAGTTGGATAGAGTGGCTTGTGTTTTAAAAAGGGAGTGAAGGGCTTTAGAAGATTATTCTCATCTGACTAGAGACATTAGAGATCTTTGAGCAAACTGATACCACCCAAGTAAAGCGGCTTGTCTTGTAGCCAGACCAGGAGTGACCCATGAGGGATTCTGCCTGCTGCTTTCCCTCCCTTCAGCTAGGCATTCATTCCAACTTTGTTTCTTCCTGGCAAACACAGAGGTCAAATGGAGAGACTTTGGAGGGGCAGCCTTGACCTAGACCCAGGAAGCCTTTGGTGATGATCTAGAGCTGGGCCATGGGTTGAAGAATGGAATGGTAGTTAAGGCCTCCATGGTTGCAGTGGGTCTGGGGGAGGACAGCCAGGTCAGTCGCAGATGTGACTCTCCATCCTATGTCAGAACTCGTCATCTCCACAAAAGCTGGGCCAGCCCCAGAAGGCAGGGACTGTGTCTCCTGTTGGTCATTGTATCCGCAGAGCCTAGTGCATCCCAGACACTTAACAAATGATTGTTGAATGGCTGAATGAGTGGCCGCATGAAGACCTGAGCTTGCTTGGACTGAGAACCTCACTGATGGATGCGCCTGGTTTTAATCATTGCAGACGAGTAATGGAGGAGGGAGCTTGAGTGACTATTCGTCCTCCGTCCCGTCCACTCCAAGCACCAGCCAGAAAGAGCTACGAATTGATGTCCCTCCCACCGCCAACACTCCGACTCCCGTCCGCAAGCAGTCCAAGCGGCGATCCAACCTGTTCACAGTGAGTGTCAACCCCCCAGAGAGCCAGGGGAGGTGATTTGGCCGGCCTCGCAACCGAGTGCTGGGGCCGTTTGGTTCCATCCACTGGTTGGATCAGTCCAAAGAAAAGTAACAATCATGGAGTCAGGAGGCCCTTAGAAACCCCTCCCTTTGCTCATTAAAAAGGATGGAAGTCACATTCAATGAAATGACTTAAAATAGGGTTGGGCAGGTGGTCTACAGGCTCAGTTTCCTTATCTGTAAAATTGGAAGGCTGACCCAGATGACCCCCATGGTTCCTTAGCAGTCTCGAGTGGAGAACCTAGGATCGCTTCCTCTCAGAGTATAGCTTCAGCTGACAATACAGTGGGAAGCCAGCACCAAATGTTTGCCAAATAAAAAGAAGGTGCAGCTGAGACTAGGATCCTCAGGAGGAACTAGGAAGGCTGTCTTGGTGACAGGGTCTCCTTGAGTAGGCAGGTGTAGTACTTGGCTTTATCAATACAGCTCTTCCATAAATAAGGAAAGGGCTAAATCCCCAAATATTCTGGCATCATAATCCTCAGAGAATTGCCCCAGTGCTTGTCCGAGGGCATTGACAAACGGCACAATGGCATCCTGGAGGGCAAAAATGATTGCAGGCTCTCCTCAGAGCATTATAGTAAATTAGACCTCACTGGATGGCCAATGACGTGCTTGGATGTTGAGCAAAATGTGTGAGTGTGTATGTGTCTGTGTGGGTCTGAACCTACATATGAGCATGTGTGTTTATGTGTCTGTACGTGTGCATGAGTCTGTATAGAGATGGGTATGAGTGTGTGTGTCTGTATAAATATGAATGAGTGGGTCAGGATTAATGTGCAATGAGTGTGAGTAGAGGGGCAAGTGTGGGCATGTATCTGTGAGTAGACATGAGTGTATGGGCATGTGTACATGTAAGGATCTGTTTGAGCATGAGAGTGAGGGTATGAGTCTATGTGAGTGTGCATGGGTTTATGTGTATATGATTAGGGTGTGTATGAGTGTGATTGTCTGTAGAAGTGTATTTGTATGAGTATGTCTGTATATGTCTGGGAGTGTAGGTATGTGTGTGTGTGTGTGTGTGTGTGTAAGAATGTGGTAAGATGTGTATGAGCATGAGTGTGTGTGTCTGGAAATGTTAGTGTGTATGAGTATGTGTGAGTTTATGTGCATGTGTGTATGATTATGTAGGATGAGTGTGTCTGTAGAAGTGTATTTGTATGAATGAATGTGTCTATGTGACTATAGGTGTGTGTGAGTTTGTGTATATGTGTGTAAGAATGTGGTGAGATGTGTACGAGCCTGAGTGTGTCTGTATAAGTGCAAGTGTGTGTTTGAGTGTGTGTATGAGTGGGTGTGAATGTGGTGGGATGTGTTGAGCATGTGAACGTGTCTGTAGAAGTGTAAGCGTGTGTATGAGTGTGTGTGTGTGTGTAAATGTGTTGAGATGTGCATGAGTGAATGTGTGTAGTTGTAGGGATGTCAGTGTGTATGAGTATCTGTTTATATGAGTGTGTATGAGTATGAATGTGTGTAGGTGTATGCATGTAGCATGTCAATTTGAGTGTATGAAGGTGTATGGAGATAGATATAGAGATAATATGAGCGTGCGTGTGTGCGCTTGTGTATGTGTATCCCACCACTAGATGTCAGTGTCATCCAAGGAACTAGCTGGAGGCCAGTGAATGGTTTGGGGAGGACCACCTTTGGAGGCCAGTTCTCCCTTGTCCTGAGCCTACTCCTTAGGTCTGGTTTCTCCCTGTTCAGAATTCCCCTGGACTTGGTGCTTGGGAAGCAAACTGACAGGGGTGGTCCAAGTGACCTCTGTGGACTCTTGGAGCCAAGACCTCCTCTGAGGAGGCGTCGCTCCCACTGGCGCAGATTGCATCTCCTCCTTTGTATCTCTTGACTGTTTCCTCCAGTAATTTGGCTTCCAGGAGTCTGCTCTGTTGAGGGCCTCCCTCATTTCTGGCAAACATTGCAAGATGGTATAACTCGCACCCAGTCCTTCTTTTTCACTGAAATCACTCTTCTTTATTTAAGTGATTGTGACTTTAGATGACAAACAACATGAAGGAAATAACTCCCCCCTCCTCTGGAGACTGGGTGATTGAGATCTGCCAGCCCCAAGAAATCAAACAGAAATGTTCCCTTTAATAGGCCCCCTGGCTCCATGGAGCAAACAACGCAGCTGCCAAATCCCATGTAGTTCTCATGAAATGGAGTGGGCTGAGTCGCACTTTGCCTTTGTCCCCAATAGTAGCCCCAGTTCCTCCTTTGGGGAAGAGGTCTACCCAAAGGCCACTATGCTGTCAGCCCCAAGACAAACTGTTTATTTCAAAGAAATATGAATTTGATTCATTGATTCAATATCAATTGACTGCTAGGTTGAAACAGCAGGAAGGCCCGAGTGGCCCAGTCCTTCATCATCTAGAATTCTGGGCAGTGGGTGTAGAGAGAGTGCTGACCTGGCCTGCTGGAGGGAACTCACTCATCCTGGAGTTTGCACTCCATGACATCACTGACCCTGACCCCGATCCTTAGCTTTATTCCCATTTTTTAAAAAAAATTCACTTTATTTTTAATGCTGAATATAACAAATCCCAAAGAAAACAAGCCTGCCCCTCATCATTGTGAAACAGGATTGTCCATGAGAAATGATAGGCCATAGTGAATGATCATGATTGCCTTGCATCCAGGACTGTCTCCAGAGGTCCAGATTCATAGCTGGCCCCTGGATCCAGATGACTGCAGAGGAGAAAGTGAGGCATCAGACATCATCATTGCATTCATAAGAATATTCTCAATTTTAGCGTTTTTACTTTAGAGATTTCTCTAAGTAATTAGGCCTTTTTTCATGTCACCCACATCTGCACAGAAGAAAGCTTGTTGGTGATAGGCTAAACAACCATTTGGCGTGGATCCTGTCAAATCCGACCCCAGACACGCAGTAGCCAGGCGACCCTGGGCAAAGTCACTTCTCCTGACTCACTTTTCTAATCTGTAAAATGAATATTATGATAGCACCTTCCTCCCAGGAATATTCTACAAATTAAATGAGGTCTTTCTAAAGCACTTTGTAAACCTTAAAGAGCTCTACAAAAACATTTTGTGATTATTATGCTGGTATTGTTTATTATATTGTTAGTTGTATTACATAATGACTTAAACTGTAATTAGCTAAATCAAGTCAGTGCCTATGGCAGGAACTGGGGACTTGAAGGCCGCTGCCCTCAGGGAGTTTATATTCTATCAGGGAAAATGACGTGTCCTTCCATTATGGAGAAGGTGAGACTATTTGTTTACTTGGCTATTTTATTTTTATGAAGCTAAAATGATCACATAATACCTGCTCAGCCCAGTAAAAGAACCTTGGGTTTTTAGCCGGAGGACCTGGGTTCAAATTGCCACTTTTTCTTTTGGTTTTTGCAAGGCAGTGGAGTTAAGTGACTTGCCCAAGGTCACACAGCTAGGTCAACAGGTCCTCCTGACTCCAGGGCCAGTGCTCCATCCACTGTGCCACCTAACTGCCCCTTAAATCACCACTTTTGACCCAGGGACTTTGGCCTAGTCTTTAGTGGTAGAATCTGGAAGCTCCCTCACTTAATCAAGGAAATAACAGATCTAGTCTGTGAGCACCAAACTCTGGACTAAGTAGTGGGACACTGGAAAAAAAAAAAGGTGAAATGGTTCCTGCCCTCAAGAAGGCTCCATTTGAAGAGTCCTCATTCATTCAATATGCTGTGCTGCAAAGGGAGAGGGACTGCTCCCTTCCAGGGTGCCCACTTTGCCTTCACTCCCAGCATCTGGAGCGCTCTACTCATTTTTGACACCCTTCCTCTTGTATGTGCCCATGTGCCTGCCACGTTCAGTGTGTGGAAATGTGGGATCCATTGTCATTTGTTTGTCCTTGGGGACATCCATCATTGCTCCGTAAGCAGGGGGCACCCTGTCCTGCTGCATCCGCAGTTCTGCTTGTCTTTTGTCATTGTGTCATCAAGGTCATCAAATTGCTCATCATTCGAGAAGAGTCAGAATTTCTGAGTTGGAAGGACCTTTGGGGCCAGCTGGTCATCCAGTATGACCTTAACAAGAAGTCATGCTCTCACAACTCTGACAAGGGAGTCATTCAATTAGACAAATATTTGTTAAGCTCTCAGGAAGGACACAGTGACTCGGGAGTCAGACGTTCTGGGTTTAAATCTAGTCTCAAATCCAGAGGCCATATATCCCCTCACTTAATTTGTGACTGATGAAGGATCTCATTTGAGCATTTTGACTGAAGTGTCAAGAATGTCATTTATCCCTCATGGGACCTCTTCCACCTGCATGGTGCAGGCCAGTCCCTTAAGCCATCTAGGCCCCAGGCCTGTCTCTCTCAGAAGATAAACTGGAGTGTGGGTGGTGATCTGCTTTGGTGAAAAGAAGTCCTTGGTCTAGCTTGGCCTCCAAGGGATGGATCCCAGGTCTGGCCAAACAAAACCAAACTGAAGATAGCCTTTCCCAGGGACCTGCTGGGCCATTTGGCAGGCAGGGCACTGGGGGCCTGGGCTTGTTTTTGTCTCTTTTCTCTGTAGGTATGGAATCCTCTTTCTGTACCCAATGCCATCAGCCCCATGATCCAAAATAGACTCTCAGCGTAGTTCTTTACATATGACCTGGGTTACCACTGTTCTCCCTCCTCGGAGGTGGACGTTGCTGTTGACCCAGTGAGGGCAGAACAAATATAGTGTCCAAAGTATGTTGATCACTGAAGACAGTCGTCTTATCCAACATGGCTGGAGATAATTCAGTAAACTAATCACCATGTCAAAAAAGAGGCTGGCTATCGAGAATTGGGGGGAGGTCACAGCCCCTTAAAACCGCACTGAAGGGGCTTTGTTCTCTCTGCTTCAACCTTGCAGTCATCGTGAATGCAGGCTCTTTCAATAGGTATGTGGTATGTGCCCATGCCCACTGGGTATTGGAATATGAAGTGTTTAAATGGCACCATCCTGGCCCTCTAACAGAAACTTGCATTCTGTTGAGGACTGGGGGCTAGAATGTGTAGATAATAGAATGATTTAAGGGTCAGGGAACTTTTCACTTAAAGTATCCAAGACAGACTACATGGGTCAGAGAAGAATTTGGCGAAGAGAGCTTCCACACTGGAAGTCCCCCTCGGTCCCCTCCCTTTCCTTTTCAGTCTTTCTGTGTCTCTGTCTGTCTCCATCATGCCCATGGGTACATATCCTGAGGAACTCATTGGTCTGGGCCAAAAGCAAACCTAATCGTCCTTTCCTCTGCCTTGCCTCGGGTGGGGTGGTCTGGTGTGATTCTTTGTTTGACACATCCTCCCTGATGGTCCTGGGCACAAGCTGCAGCTGATCCTCGGGGCTCAGGGGCCTCTATCGGTCCCTTGTCACTGGTTCCAGTCCTGCTCTTGGCCCACACTTTGCCTACCCCTTGAACTTGCACTTCCCGAGCTTTCTTGCCTTCGTCTCACCGGACACCACCACTCTCTCTATTTCATATATCATCAAAGATTTGAAAAGCACATGAAAATGTTTCCCCATTTTCAATATTGCGTGAGTAATGTTCCCATTGAAAAGTAATGGAGTGAAGTTGTCACTTGTCAGGGACGTTATTAAGGAGGACGAGTCCCAGATCTTTCTCTCCTAATAAAATAAATCTGTCAGAAAATCATTTTGCTCACACGTTCTCCTGCCGTAAAAGCCTGGCCCGAGATGGGGGCCCTCCTGACGGTTGGCTTGGAGTCACCTCGTTGTGTGTTTCCTCAGTTCTGTAAAAGGAGAAGTGCAGCCCGTACACTCGATTCGGCCAAGGCGGTTCGCCAGCCTCCTAGCCCCCCCCCCCCCCCAGCTTCACCAGGATGCTACCTCTCCTCTTGGGATTTGTATTTATTTAATTCTGAATAGAGTCAGCAGCAACTTGACTTTGAGGTTGCCACTTTCTCACCTCCCCAAAGCAATAAAAAAATTCAATGAACTTGTGACTAATCAAGGGCGTGCTGTTCAGTTGCCCTGCCGAGCCGTTAATAGAATTTTAAAAGTCATTGCAGCATTCATTAAATATATGCATTGATACAGGAGGTTTTCCAAATCTGAAGTTCAAACCCCCCCCCTTTTTTTTTCTCCTTGTTACTATTAATGGAGGCTTGGAAAATGCCTTTTCCTGTTGGGTGTTACTTTCCTATATGGTCCATTGGTTTCCAGTAATTGAATTTTGAACTCTTTAAAAAAAATTAAAAGATGATTTTGTGGGGGGAGGTGGGGGAGAAAAATGGATGGTCTGTTTTGAAGCCCAGGTGTGTGGTTCGAACCTGGGCCTTGTCACCCAGATGGATCTTGTCCGCTCGGACAAGATGGGGCAGAGCCCCGACCGAGCATCTCTCCGACTGCTAACTCTCCTTTTCTCTGCAGTCTCGGAAAGGGAGCGACCCAGACAAAGAGAAAAAGAGCCTGGAGAGTCGAGCGGACAGCATCGGAAGTGGCCGCGCGATTCCAATTAAGCAGGTACGTGGCTCCCCCCTCCCTGTCCCAGCCACACCTCAAGCCTGACGCGGGCCGGAGGATGCTGGGCCTGCCAGCGGCGCCCGTTTGATGTGTTGTGTTGATGAATGTGGAAGTCACTCACTTGACATCAATTAGGAGAGGTTCCTGTGTGTATGAAAATGGGATCATTAGAATAAGAAGAGGGAAAATGGGACAACAGGCCCTAATGAAGTGCAGTCTGCCCGCTCGCATATGGAGGGCTCAGGGAGGCTGCGCGGCTTCAAAGGCTGCCTTTGTGGCCGGCCTTTGATTGGGCCTTGCGCTGCGCCTGGCTGGGCTGCCGGTCCACAGGGGTAAATCAGAGCGCGGTACAAGGGCCCCTTGTGATCCCGCCGTCGCCTCTGCGCAGACGGACATCTGAACGCCGTTTCAGGCCGGTCTGTAACAGCGAGGCAATTAGTTGTGATCATCTAAGCCCTGTGTCAGCTGTGGGGCTCTTGTTTGTAATTTGCTAATGAAGGAATTGTAACTTTGATTAGGCTTGGGTTCATTTAGACCTTATTATAGCAGCGCACATTTACAGCTGTAATGGGGGGCCTTAATTAAACTTCCTCATTACACAACAGGACTTGGAGTGGAGGGTTTATTTTGGCCTGAGTGGTTTGCCTGGCCCCGGGGTTCATTAGCCCCAAAACTGGAGGCTAAATGGCCCAGACGGATGCTTGGTGTTTGCTGAGGCTCAGTCAGGAGATGCTTTACCAGGAAGACACAAATAAACGGACCCTGATGTCGGCACGGAGCACTCGTGCAAAAGCCAGATAAAGCTGGGGATTGGGGGGGGCACCATTCATCCTGCTGTGAAAAGTGGTTCATGGACCTACTATTTTCAGTTCTAATAGACGAGAAAAGAGGGAGAGAGAGAAGGTGGAAAAAGGAAGGATAAAAGGAAGGAAGGGAAGGGAAAAAGAGAGGAACAGAGAAAAGGAAAGAAAATAACAAAAAGTTAGCAAGAGAGCAAGAAGGAAGCAAAAAAGAGAAAGAAGAAAAAGAATCAGCAAGGACAGAAGGGAAAGAGAATGAATGTATTTGTCTCTTAGTCATTTCTCCATCTTGGGCTTCTTTTCCATCACTCCCAGTATCCCCATTACCTAAAGTACTTCTTCCTAGCAGTGCCTTTTCATCCCTCTCTTAGCAGATTTTTTTGGCCCTCTTTGCTTGTGTTTGATCATTAATACGGTTTAGGAAACAACTTTTGACTTCCGTTACTTCTCTTGGGATGACCACGGTAACACTGGATGTCCACAGCGTGGTCCCTCGTGAGAGACCAGAGCCTCCAGCCTTGCAGCCAGGATTCCCACCAAGGGCAAACCTTGAACCTAGGAGACCAAAAGCATCCAGTCAGGGACAGAGCTCTGCCCTTCCTCCGGGTCACCTTGAGAGTTTGTATCCTAGGGGTCTGCAAAGAAAACTGGTACTTTATCAGGAGCCCCAGCAGCTCTCATGAGCTTCCAAACTCTGCCATTTCCATCATGAGCCCACCATACTAAAGGGAGCCCTTGCAAACAGGCTCTCTTCTGTGGCAGCTTTTCCGGAGAAAAGATGGTTTTCCCTCCAACTCACTCTTGGATGTCATTTATTGATTTTTCCCTTCTCACCTCTTGGTGTCTGTTTATAGCTAAACTCCCTTTTTCTATAGACCTTTAAAACCACATATATTTGTAAGTATCTTGGTTGGGGGGAAGAGAGAGAGAGAGAGAGAGAGAGAGAGAGAGAGAGAGAGAGAGAGAGAGAGAGAGAGAGAGAGAGAGAGAGAAAGAGAGATTGCATACATGATGTAGCTGCCAAACCACTTTTTGTTTTTGAACAAATTTTTTAATGTATTTAACTCCTTTCATTTTAGAAATTGATATGAAGAAATTTATTTCTTTTATTTAGCAAAATTGTATTGCCTCAATTCTTGTATTTAACTTAGTGGAAACCCTTATTAATATTGGCAATGCTTCGCGATTTGAACAGCGTAAGGCTGTGATTTAATTGAAACCGTAACACAATTTTGTACACAGTTAATTTGCAGAGGACACTTACTTTTCCCAGCTAGATTTCCAATATATGTGGGGATTGGAATAGACCGTCAGGCGTAAAATGAGTATTAGGCAGCCCCTGAAAGCCTTTTAGTCGTCAATTTGCAGAATGATCTCAGCCCAAGTCCACGGAGTGAGAGACCAAGAGATCTCTCTTCCCAGTGCCCCTGCAAAGGCAGAAGGTCTCATAAGAGGACATGTTAAGACTTGGACACAGGACAGTCTGGGGTCCGGTCTCATCTCTGTAGCTAAGTTGATGCGTTTCTCTGGACAAGTCACTGCCCTTCTCAAATCCCTAATTTCCTTTTCTCTAAAATGAAGGAAATCATATGTCTCTAGACTGTTGTGACAATCAAGTTGGTGAACAGGAAAAGCTTTGCAAACCTTAAAATTCCTTAAAAATGTCAGTGATCGTGATGATGGAGTTTTTTTTGCAAGGCAAGTGGGGTTCGGTGGCTTGCCCAAGGTCACACAGCTAGGTAATTATTAAGTGTCTGAGGCTGGATTTGAACCCAGGTACTCCTGACTCCAGGGTCAGTGCTCTATCCATTGTGCCACCTAGCCACCTCCCCGGTGATGATGATGATGGAATACAGCCCAGCCTAAGGCAGTAAACTATCCTTTTTTTAAAAAATATTTTTTTTTGCAAGGCTGTGGTTTAAGTGACTTGTCTAAGGTCACAAAGCTAGAAAAATGCCATTTTTATTAATTCTTTATATCTTTTGCATTTCCCAAGCCATCCTTCCTCTTTCCTCCTTCCAGAAGTCAGGCCTTATGAAGAAGAATAAAAAAGAGGAAAGCAACAATTCAAGAAAATTAAGTACCATTTTCTTTACAAAAAGGCTGATGTTACAGGTAGTGAGTGTTCTGTACCCCTAGACCCTACCATGGATTTCCATTGTGGTGTATTTGACTTCAGAGGTCAGCAGGTCAAACCCCATCTCTTCCTCCATTACTGTCTGTGTGGCCATGGTTCTCCTCCATTTCCCTTTCCTGCAAAATAAGGGGCTTACCAAAAAAACAGACGAACAAATAAAAAAAAGGGGTGGGGTGGCAACTTGGTCACTCAGTGAATAGAATACTGGCCCTGGAGTCAGGAGGACCTGAGTTCAAATCCAGTCTCAGACACTTGATGCTTACTGTGTGACCTTGAGCAAGTCATTTAACCCTAGAGCCTTGCAAAAACAAAAGAAATAAAATAAAATGAGGGTCTTGGATTTACTGGATCATCTGTAAGCTCCTTCTGAATCTGAATCCATGACTGATAAACCTATGAATGTGTGTCTGTACATTACCGGTGTAGGTAAGG
The DNA here is from genome assembly GCF_037893015.1 of Macrotis lagotis. Classification (NCBI taxonomy): domain Eukaryota; kingdom Metazoa; phylum Chordata; class Mammalia; order Peramelemorphia; family Peramelidae; genus Macrotis; species Macrotis lagotis. The sequence continues at coordinate 267,044,961 of NC_133662.1, read as the reverse complement.
AAGATTATGCAGGAAGAGTGCTTTGAATCCATGGGATCCATGGGAACTATTCTTAGTGTCTCCATCAACCCCGAAGTATTTATTAAGTGCCTACAAGGACTTGTATGCTGGCCACTGGGCATACAAGGAGCTCACATTCTGGTGGGAGAGGCTGAGGAGACATCCAAAAAAAAGAGCATCTATGGATTCCTTTGCCCTGTCATCTTACATTATTTTGAATCCACAGAAGCTAGCACTTCAAAGGCTAGAGACAGAGCAGGAAGGGCCCTCATTGGGTTCTAATCTCACTGGTGACCAGAGATGTTAAGAGACTTGCCCAAAGTCACACAGCATGGTCTGAACATCTCTTTTTTTTTTTCTGTTGTACTTTTTAAAAGGCAGGTCCTCAGATAACCTTAGATAAGAACAAGAAAAGTCTTCTCCCAAGCCATGGATCAAAACTTAATTTCCATTTCTGCTCTGGGCATTTGAATAACCAAATTATAGTAAAAAGAAAAAAGTGGTGATGATTTTTTTTTAATTTGCTTATGATTTTAAACTAGCTTTAAGAGGATTTTGAAAGCAAACATCGAAGTGTTGATGGTCCTTGTTTGAGTCATTCTGCCTAAATCCCATATTTTTACCTAAAGAGAGCAGAGCAGTAGCTAGACCTTGGGCTCTTCTGTGGACAGCTATGTTCCAAGTACTACTGGACTCTTACTGGTGATGAGCCCCTGGACCCTTTGATGTCCATGTCCACCCTCTTGGTTTTGCTCCCCTCCCAGTTCCCTGGTTTTTGGATCATCAAGGATCACTCTTGCTATGAGCAGTCTGTCATCCCCAGCTGGCCTCCAGGCCTTCTTTAACCGGGGTCATTGACAAGAACCCCCAACACAACCGCCATTGATCCACCAATTCCCCACTAGGCTGTGCAGAGCCCTTGGTCAGCATTGAGGGCCTTGGGGCAAAGATGAAGCCAGGAAGGATTTCTTGTCCCATGTCAGAAATGGAGGGGGGTCACCCTGGGTATCCAACCTCAGAAGCATCCCCCGTCCCCCAATCCTCACTGTTTCTAACTACAGAATTTTCTACCATTGCTGACTGCGGGGGAATGATGGAAGTTCTGCCTCTCACTAGTCACAGCCTGTTTGTTGGGAGAATCAACATTAGTGAGGGGGAGCAGAGAAAGCCTCCTCCCCTCCTGCCAAAAAATAAGCACCAGGTTGGATGAGAATCTTGTTCAATAGGTATTATAAAATTAGAATTGGAAGGAGGCTCCAAAGCTTGCAGATGCAGCCCTGGGCTAGGAAGTGACTCCCAGGTTCAAATCTAATTCATGTGCTTGTCATGGCATCACCTCCTTGATGTCATGGTCTTCCTCAAGAATGAAGGACCAACAATATTATCACATAGGGATTCAGCAAATTCATCTGATCGCAAAATCATAGATTTTAAATTAGACTTCAACATTGTCTAGTCCAAACAGTTTCCTTTTGTAGGTGAGGAAACTGAGATCTGGGGAAAATGGGGCTTGCCAAGCTGGGGTCCAATCCATGCTACAAATCCTCCCACTCGACCCCACCCCAAACATGACTCCTGGCCAGGTCCCTCAGGAGTGATACCATGGGCCAGCCAGATGAACCATCACCCTCCATCCTGCTTGTCTTAGGATTGGCTTATGGAAAGCATGTTGGCCATTTTTCTTTTTCTATTTTTTTAAACCAATCTAGAGATTTCTACTCTAGCATTTGAGGGTCCCTCTTTCCAGTGGACTTTCTTGATGGTTGACTTATATATGATGGTCAGGGAGTGAAGTGAGAGAGTGAAGGGGTGAAGGCAGATGAAGCAGCCAGCCCCACTCCCCTTCCCTAATCGGACCTTTCCAAATAAAAATGTGAAAAAAAGGCCCCCAACAAGAAAAACCAAGCCAGAGGTTCAGCTCAGCAGTGAGTGGGCTTGTCATGTATTAATTTTTCATTGCTGTGGAGAATTGTACATACATAATCACTTGATTGCAGTGGGAGTTGGCGCGCTCCTATGGTGTCATTTGCATAAATCTTGTTAAGTCAATGGCAGTTAATGAAGTACAAATGAGCCTGGAGAAGGTGACATGCAAATTGTGGGTGGCAGATGGGAGGTCTGTTTGGGGGATGGCAGCTGGGTCCTCTCCTTTCTTTCTTTTTCGGGGGGATTTGTGTGTGTGTGTGTGTGTGTGTGTGTGTGTGTGTGTTCATGTGTTTGCATGTTTTCATCTCACGATGTCAGTGGAGCGACACATCTTCAGGCCCTGGACTCATTGTCCCCTTGGGTTCCTGGGGGAGCTTTCAGTCCATCCATCTGTCCATCCATCCCTTCTCAGGGATTTTTCAATACTTTTCACAGTGATGTGTTACTCTGGCTTTCCTTTCAGTCCATTCTCATTTGAAGCATTTGCCACCACAAGAGCCTAGCACTCTTCCTTTTCTCCCTCCAGGTGGAGATGAGGCCTAGTAACTTCTGGAGGGCTTTCTGCCTGTCCATCTAAAGAGATGCTCACATAAATACCTTGTCTTGGCAGGTCTTCCTGCTTTAGGACTACCATGCATTGATGGTGGCAAGGTTCAGAGCTCCCTAAACAATTGCAGGAGCACAGTGGGGATTTCCTTCCCCCCCCCCAAAGCAAATATTTAATTCAGATTCTGGTTTAAATTTTTGGCAAATTTAATGTTTTTGAATGAATCCAGGTCTTCAGTTTCATGTAGGAATTCTCAGGATTCTTTCAGGAGATAGGAGTGCTCATTTCCATGGGACCTGAAGAACACTTTACTAATGTTTTCTCATTTGGTTCTCACAACCACCCAACAAATAGGGTAATCCTATTGTCATCCTCAATTTACAGATAAGAAACTAACTATCCCTAAGTAAAATTATATGTCCTGCCCAAGATCATGCAGTGATGTACTATCTGAAGCAGCATTTGAACTCAGGTCTTCTGACCACACATTCAGTGCTCTATACCTGCATAATTGGTTTTTCCCCCAATAGAGTATGGGGCAGCAAATCTTTAAGAATATCAGTCATACCTTGTAGCCTCTTTCTAAAATGTCTTTTTTTTTTTAATTTTTGAGATCAATAGTGCCCTCATCTTGATGGGGTGGTGTGGTGGCTGGGGTGGCATCAGGGCTGGACTGGATATCTCTCCATTACTTGCAATCAAGAGAATTCCAGATCACCCCTCCCTGCTTCTTCAGGCAGCTAGAATGATGGAGCTTTGACCTTTGTCATTTCTGTCAGAGTGAGCACTAAGGAGTTAATTCTGCCAGTCGTCTCGTGATTTCACCATTGCGATCCTAGGGACTGTCAACCGATGGTCTCAAAGACCCGAATTTCTCTTCCTTCCCCTCCTTTAAATTCCTAATTTGGACCTTGAACCTCAATGTCACATCCACCCTCTCCCAAGAAGCAAGGGCTCAAAGAACACATCTCCTCCACCGATGACAGAGCCTGGAGTATTCTGCCACTATCTGAGGCCACAGAGAAAAAGCTTTCTCAAGCTGCCGGGCGAGGAGCGTGCGCGAACGAGCGGACTGTTCACCTCATCCTCAGCCATTGGGCCTGTGAACTGTTTTGAAGTGGTCCGAGGTTTTGATTCCCAGTTGAGTCAAAAGAGGCAATTGTCAATTAAGTGAAAGGAACCCACTGGAGTTAATCCCCTCAACCAACCTGCTGTAGGCCATTGACCTGTGTTGGCTGGTACCTGGGATCAGCGTTGGGGGGTATATTGTACGATACTAGCTGAATAAAGATGACCTAATAGAGCTGACTTTAAAATCTCCTGAAAGTTCGACACTGTTCACAGCAAGTTGGGCCACTGATCAGTCGCCGTGCGCTGCTCTCGTGGAGGAAGCCAAGTTCAAGACCAAGCCCGCGCTTCATTGGGGTTTTGAGTGAGACTAAAGGAAGGCACCTTGGCCCACCTCCTAAGGCCATGAGGAGGGTTAATTACTGGAGGTCTTTGGAGTGTGCTCTCTTTGCCGCTTCAAGGAACCCTTGGCAAGGCTCGTGTTTATCAGGCCAATGTTGGCAGCCATGGTGAGCCCAATACGTAGAAGAAGACACCCTTCACTCGTGGCAAGTAAGTCAGGCCAAAGGGAAGCCATTGTGTGTGCCCAAGCCTTGGGAAGGTAATCCTCCTCAGAAAAGGTTTGATGTGCTCTGGTTCACCAGAAGGTCAGGGCTTCCTGGACCTAGATCTGGAGGGTCCTATGAGGCCATCGTGCCCATTTGGTGTCTGGTCTGAGCTTACACACCCACTTGGTGTCAGGGTCAGTAGATGGACCAGTTATCAGTCTTAATTCTGTGAGTCCATTGACTGTGTCATAACGTCAGTCACAGGAGACCTCATTAGCTTTAGGGAAGCAATCTCTGAGTTTTCTGGGGTTTTATTGAGGCTGTTTTTTTTTTTTTTCTGACCAGTGTTCTCTCTGGATATGCAAATCAAAGGATCCCAAATCTAAAACTGGAAGATCCCTTAGAGGGCAGCTAGTCTAAGTCTTTTTCTTTCCTAATGGGGAAACTGAGCCCTAGAGAGATGAGTGATTGAACCAAGGACACGTGGGCAGCAAGCCATGGAACTGGGATTTGAGCTCATGTCTCATGTCTTCCAATTTAGCATCAAATCTATCAATTATAGAGAGGGAACCTGGGACACAGCACCTTTCTTCTGTTTAAAAAAAAATTCAACTTTAAGAATCCTAAACTTTGAAGATAGCTTTTAAATATGAATTCCCAGAAGGGTGATAGAAGCCTGTGGCCTCCACAACATTTAGTAAGGAAACTCTGAAGCTGTTTCATGTGCCCCTGTTTCAAGAGCAAGGGTTCAATCCAACCCCATGTGCCTGAGGGGGAGTGGTTTCAGGGAAATCACAGAATCTCGGCAGCCCAAAGGGGACATCTTCTAACAATGAGAGTCTTCTTCTAAAAAGGCCAGGAAAGAATGGACAGCCTGAGAATTTCCTATGATCCATGAAGCTTTCTTTAAGAACACCAGGATTGGCCTTTTCTCTTATTCTCACCCAAGATTAAGTCTTGGTTCTTACTCACTCCACCAAGTGGTTTGATTAATGGGATGCCTCTCCCCACCCACCTGCCCAGAGGAGGTAAGGTCTTTAAGAGCAGGGGGGACTCCATTTGGAGCATCTAATCCACTGCAGGACTGATGACTGGCTCAGATTAAGCTCAGACCCATCCCATTTGGCTTGATGAACCATTATCTATCTCCGTCTTCTCAGAATTGTCAAGTTCTTCTGTTTTGCTCATGTCCAAAGCACCTGGCAGGTAACAGTGAAGAGATGCTTGTGGATGAAGTGCTGATTGACTCTGATGAAGTTACCCTGCCTCTGGCCTCTGCTGTGCCCTCCTCACAGCTTGCCCTTCATAAAGTTCCATTAGAGAAATATTTATTGAGTGTTGGCTGTATATCACATAATAGATGCTGTGCTGAGAGAGCCAGTCCTCTACTTCATGTCATCGCTCTGTGCCTTGGTTTCCTCACCTGTAAAATGAGCATGTAGGGCTAGATGACATCTGGAGCTCCTTCCAATCCTAACTCCATGATTCTTCTCGCTGGCCTTAGTTTGTTCATCTGGAAAATGAGGGGTCTTGACTCCAAGTTCCCTTTAGCTGACAGTTCTAGACTAGTCCATTGTCACTGTTTAGGGGTATTTAGAGAGAAAAACAAAAGCAGCAAACCCAGCCAATGAGACTTTGGTCAATGGCATTAATCTGGCTCATTTTGGTACACTCAAGGAATACCCAGAGGAAGCTCATGGATGCCAGAGACACCTCCAGATCATTTTCACCTTAGGGACACAGAGACAAAGGGATCTTGGGAAGGCCAGAATCTCTCTGTGACTTGATGATTCAGCCAACCAGTCCTTGGGCAAGATGGTGTGTGGACCGTGGTAGGAAGAGGATCCAGGTGCTAGAAGGAAGCTCCCTATGGACTATGCATACACCCTTCTGTGCCTCTCAGGAAGAAGTCATTTCTGAGAATCTTGGCTGGGTAATAATTGAGTGCTGTTATGACCTGTTATGGCCTAGCACTAGCCACCTCCTCCAGAAAGCCTTCTCAGATTGCCCCCAACTCAATGGAATCTGTTTCTCCTCAAATTCCTCTTTGTCCTTTGCATTGTTCCTTCCATTCTTGATATTTTCAAATCCTCATGTCTGGCAAATATGTCCCAATAATTCAGAAGCCCTAATTTGCCTTCTAAAGAAACCCTTCAATCCCATCACCATTAAGTCATCCTCTCAAAAGATCTGCAAAGAAGGGTAATGCAACCAGGCCATTGTCATTAGAAGACTTCCCCTGGGGATGGCTAGGTGGTGCAGTGGATAGAGCACTGGCCCTGGAGTCAGGAGTACCTGAGTACTCCGGCCTCAGACACTTAATAATGACTTAGCTGTGTGGCCTTGGGCAAGTCACTTAACCCCATTGATTTGCAAAAAAGAAACTTAAAAAAACCTTACTCTTGAAGCTTCTACCCATTGCTCTGGTTCTGCCTTCAAGGATCAAGTAGATTAGGCTACATCATTCTTCCTTGTCCTTCTCCAGGCCTCCTCTTTTTCATTTATAAAATACCCATCATGCTTTGCATGATTCCTGAGGTCTCTTCTGATCCTAAATTCTATATTCCTTGTCTTGTCTGTCCAAATATGTCATTGAAACAAAGCCCAGTAAGTATAATCACAAAGCAGAGAAAGCTTTGCCTCCCAATACTTGGTTCAGTTCAATCAACATTGTTTTGTCTTTCTCTAAAGGACTTTTTACTGACCTATCCCATTATTCTAGTTGCCTTCCCTTTGCTCAGAACAGAGCTAGCTTCCTGCCCTCGGCACTCCTCCCCTGCTGCAGACTGTCCCTTTAGAATAGCATCTCCCAAAGGACAAGCACAGTCTCTCTTTTGTATTTGTACTCCCAGCATCTCGCCAGTGCCCCTGGATTTTAAAACCTTCATGGACTTCTGCAGTCATCCACAGAACTTTCACTAAAAGAGGATAATAGGAAGGTAGCAGCTTATCCCAGGAACATTTCTACTTCAACTCCATTGGCAAAGATGAAAAGAGGGAGAATTTATCAGAAATGAGATTGACTGCTTGCCTTTTCTAGACTTGTTTTAAGGGTTACAAAGTTTTCTCTGTAAGTTATACCTTTTGGAACAGTTTAGTTGTTCAGATGCATCCCCTTAGAAAATTGTTCGCTTCCCACCTCAAACCTTTGGGCCGGGCTCAAGGGAGGGCTCCTTGGGGTGGGTTTGGGAAATTCAGAGTAAGCTCAGAAGAGTCCGTCACCTTGATTTCCTGCAGTTCCTTCACTGTTCAACCAGTACTGTTCGACCAGTCCAGGAGAGAGCTGTGGGTGGGTGTTACTACCAGAAAGAGAAGTGTTCATTCTTGTAGTGGCTGCCCTTGGGAACACATGATGATGCTTCAGGAATGGAGGCTGAGATCTGGTGGATAGAGAACATTTGGTGGCAGTCACAGTGCAAGAGATGATGCTCAGGGTCAGTCAGCCTTTCATGTTCACCTAAGATGCCTAGCACCCCCCCACCCCACCCCACATTGAGAACTCATTTCCAATGAGTAGCTGAAAGGGTCCTTCGTAACTCTCTGGTCCATCCCTCCTTATTTAACAGAGGAGGAGCCTGAGGCCGATAGAGGTCACACAGCTTAGAAATGTCAGAGGTGGAATGTGAACCCCAGTCTTCCTGACTCCAGGCTCAGAATTTCACCCGCTCCCTTTCTTCCACTCTTTTCCAATGTAGCCAATGCCAAATGTGCATGTATTTATGTAAATGTCTATTGCATCCTGTGCATATTTGTAAATGTTACGGAAAAAACAGATGTCGATGCCCCTGAGAAAAGATACTCACATAATTAAGATTTTATTTTATTTTCATTGTAGAGAATCTCTAGTGAGGCATCTGGGTATTGTAGACAAGCAGCCAGCCTTGGGGTCAAGAAGACTGAGGTTCAAGGTTCAGCCCTGACACTTGGTGGTTGTGTGGCCCCGGCTGAGGCACCTCAACCTCTCCTTGCCTGGGCAACTCTCCTGAGAATTTAAGGTCATATTGTCAGAGATCTAGATCTGAAAGGGACCCCAAAGGCCATCTTCTAGTGCCATGTCCCATGTTATTGAGACCCAGGGCTTTGGAGGTAGTAAAGCATCAGAGATGGGATTTCCACCAAGGGGCTCTGTCCATTTCCACTTCACTCTCTATAGAGTGTCAGCTGTTACATTTTGGCAGAGTTCCTAAGCTGGTGGTTCCCTTTAAGAAAGAAATCCTAGATTTGTTCAAAAAAGGAAAAAATAGTATCACTTCTTGTGGTTTTTTTTCTTAAACTAATTTCAAAACAAGTGTTGGCAAATACCTAGCAGTCACAGAAGCTGAGGTCTGGAGGAGACCTCAGGCTGAGTTGGTTCTACAAAAGGAGAGGGCTGGACCGGGTGACCAGGTCTCAGAAAGGACCCTAAAAGGAGGTGTCTTCTTGGCCCTAGGTCTTCAAGCCTAAGTTCTTTCCTTTTACAGATGAAGAAACAGGATCTCTGCATAGGAGACTTAGAAAAAGTCACACAGCTAGATTGGAATCTCTGTTCCCTTTATTCCCATCCGACCTGCTGCCTTCAGGTTGTATGGGGACATTGTGTGAACTCAGAAGTTTTAGTTGTCTAAACTATCCTAATGTACCTAGAACATCCCCCAAAAGCTTTCCATCACCAGTTTTGTTCTGTGTCCAAAAGAAACTTTCAGACAAGGCCCCTGAATTATCATGCCTTGGCCAAAACTGGGAGGTACCTAGCTTGGGGACAGTTGCACCCAGTCCTTTGAGATGCTTCATTGCCCATTGGAGGCTGCAGCCAAGAGCTAGGGATCACAGTCACAGAATCACCAAGTTTGAGAATTACCAGGTCTCTCCAGGCCAATGAGGTCCTCCATTCTGATTCTGGGAGGCTCTGACAGTTGTTTCATTTCCCTTTTTCTAAAATGTAGAAAGTGATCCTTGTTCTTCCCTTCTAGTCCTAGGGTTTGTTAGAGATAATGTCTCCAAATGTTACCTCTTAACATTCATTCTGCATGCTCTCTGATGTGTATATTTGCATATTTATATTTACAGTAGCTTTTGGCAGTTGGTTTTATAACTAATTATGAGTCTGGAACTGGGAGCATATTTGCAAATGTATTTGGTTTTCCTGTTTGCTCCTTTGGGCTTGTGTACTTGAAGGAGTTCTCTTAAAGGTGATTGGAGCAGGAGACAGACAAGAATGAGAATCAGATAAGGCAGTGTTAGTTTTCTTTTTTTTTTTAAGGTTCTTGCAAGGCAAATGGGGTTAAGTGACTTGCCCAAGGCCACGCAGCTAGGTAATTATTAAATGTCTGAGGCTGGATTTGAACTCAGGTCCTCCTGACTCCAGGGCTGGTGCTCTATCCACTGCACCACCTAGCCTCCCCAAGACAGTGTTAGTTTTCAACCAGCCTTTCTTTTCTGACCCTGTTTTGATTTGGGAACTTGAGTCCACTCTGTGTAACATTGTCTTTGTCCATTGTGATAGGGAGGCTGATGAATCGAGGTTGGTGGGTCAGAGGGCAGGCAGCCAGACCAACCTCTCTGGAGTATGCCTGACTAGTGGCCATTTACTTTTCTTTGAAGCCCTCCTAAAGGGGGAGCCTCCTGGTTCATTATGTGGCCCAGTCCCCGTAGGCACTCCACCAGCCAGGAAATTTCTCTTGACATCTAGCCAAAATTGGCTTCTTTTTGCCTTCTTGTTCCTGATTCTTCCTTCTGGGGCCAATCAGAAGAAAGCTCATCCCATACCCCTGGATGCCCTTGAGACTGGCATCATGTCTGTTTGGTCTTCCTTCTTCTGAACCTCACAGTCCTAGATTCTTCATTCAATTCTCTGGTGACAGCTCCATAGTCCTTGGTGTTTGGTTCATCTCCTCTGGACCTTCTCCAGCTTTTCTGCGTTCTTTCCCAAATAGGTCAGGGGAAGATATACAGGAAGGAAGATCACCTGTGATCACCTGTAGTCAGAGGCCTTGTGACTACAAACTCTGTGAACTTGCACCTGTCTCTGAACCTTTGCTTGCGCCTTCCTCTGTCTCTATCAAATGAACTTGGCATAGATGGACTTTAGAACCAGTGACCTTAGTCCCATCTTCTGCTCAAAATGTGAGACCCCCCAACTCAGGAGGTATCACCTTCTGCCCTGTGTCTTTGTCTCCCCTACACCCAACTGACAAACTCTGTAGCAAAATTGTGTTCTCTTGGTTTAATTATAGTTTGTTTTTGTTGTGTGTGTGTGTGTGTGTGTGTGTGTGTGTGTCTGTGTGTGTGTCTGTGTGTCTGTATAGAAGTTTGCACATAAAAAGATAGGACATTGGAGCCAGTAAGACCTCAGTTCAAATGCAAGTCATTCAATCACTGTTTGTCTCAATTTCCTTATCTGTAAAATAGGGAAAGGCACCTGCCTTTCAGGATTGTTCTGAGGATCATCTGAGATAAAAAAAGAATAATTATAAAGAGCTTAGCAGAGTAGCTAATCCATGATTGTTGCTGTCCAAAGATTGGCTGTAATTCTTATCACACAGTATGTAACTAAATTGTGTGTCTATGATATATCTATTATAAGGTTAAGGAAATATATAGCATTAAAAATAATGTACACATACATGCATTTAAAGTTACGCTGTTCATTTTTTCTGTGCTTATGCCCAATGAGTTGGAAACTTCAATCATCTGAGGTGTGCATTCTGATGAAGGGGATTTTAGAAGTTGCTGATCCACCAAACCAAGACTTTTATATCATTTATTAGCAAGGAAAACCACTTTTACCAAAAAAATAATCTGCAATATCAAAAAGATTTCAGAGCCTAAAAGAAATTAAAAATAAGACTGACTGCTTTTATAGGTGCTTATGGGCTTCCTCAAATTGCCTTGAAGACATATCCCTTTTTATATCTGAAGAATCAAATTCCCCAAGGAACAGATTTAGGGGAAGGGGGGGCAGTGAGGAGGGTGGACTTGGTTTCAGAACCTGATCTTGGATTCTCGCTACTTGACTGAATCACGTTTTCTAAGGTCATTGAATTTAAAACCTGGACTCAAATTATGACAGAGTCAGGTACTGGCAACAAATAGGCTATGAATAGACTTTGGCTACATTATTAACCTCTCAATGCCTCAATTTCTTCACCTTTACAAAAGGAGTGATGATATTGGGAATATCTACCTAAGGGGGTGACTGATCATCAGCACAGTGAGAATTCTTACCTGGCTACACATACCCTCTCAGAGTTCACAGTCTACCTTTCAGTGAGTCAACATTCATATTAATGTTGTGGGCCAGGTGCTGTGAGAGGTGCCAGGATACAAAACCAAGAAGGAAAGCTCATCACCCTTCCCTTCTCCCTTGACCCACTCAGCAACCACTTCCCTCATTCAGTTAACTCAGAAGTCCATCTAGACCTTTGAGCCCCTACAGTCATTTTGGTATTCTTTGTTCCTAAGACTTAGCTCTGTGAGAGCCGAGAGGGTCTTTTTTTAGACTTAGTAGGTAGACATTAGTCAGTGTATAGAGCCTAGGTTTGGAGGTAGGAGGACCTGAGTTCAAATGTGTCTGCAGACATTTGCTAGCTGTGTGATCAAGCATAAGTCATTTAACCTATCTTCCTCAGTTTCCTCAACTGTGAAATGGGATAATAATAGCAGCTTCTTTCTAGTCTTAATATGGGGATCTATTGATTAAATATCTAGGCACTAAACTCAAATTTCCCTCCCTCCTTCCTTGATGGATGATGCCTCCCAGAGTTTCTCCAGTGTTCTAACCCTGAGTATTGCTAAGAAATTGCATTGGGAATTTAGCCTTTAGGTGGAAGACATCCTTCAGACCTTTACAGAAAACTGGTCCTCAGTTTCCTCCTCTTTAAGAGTCCTTTGCAGCTATGAATCCTATATTCTTTGCCACACTTGGTCACTCACCCAGTATTTTCTTAGGGCTAGCCATATGAAAGGCCACAGTAGCTAGAGAGCCGATTTCCCAGTTTCCATGAGACTCTGCCATGCATGGGCTGTGTGATTCCAGATAGGTTTCTCTCACAGAACACCCAGACCACTCACTCGGGCAGCATTGCCGAGGTGTGGGCCTGCTTTGGTGGGGGATGTTCACTCACTTGGGAGTCCCTATCCAGATATACTCATAAATCTAATCCTTGTCTCTTTGAAGGGTGAAAAGGGAAAGAGGGAGATAGACTTTGTGTTCCATTAAGAAATATAATATTAATGTGTGTGTGTGTGTGTGTGTGTGTGTGTGTATACACACCAATAAAAAGATAAGAAATAATATCAAAAGCCAGAGAGTAGGGAAAGAGAACTGGGGAATATTTTGTGGAGTAGGACATGACTAATCTGGGATTTAGCAAAGCTCCAGACTGAGAACAGAGGGATGAGTTAAAATATTGCATTCTGTCCTCTGGAGGCCACCGTGGGAGATGAGAGAGAAGAGAGGAGAGAGCGCTGACCTCTCACTTCCACTGGCTCTGTCCACCTGGGCAGTCACCGAAACCTCTAAGACTAGGTGACAGAGATGGACTGACTTGCTCTGCTAGAGGGACTGTCCTCCGCTCAGGGTCCTCGGACTCCTGGAAATCCCTGGAAATTGGGAGGTCAGAGCTGTTTTCATAACAATACCTAGATGTTATTTACCTCTTAAAATGTTCCTCCCTTTTCTAAGTATGAGACTGGATTCTTTTCATGTTAGTTATTGCCATAATATTTCTCAAACAGTTTGAATGCAAAAAGCAGATGGGAGAAAATAGCTGCCTCTTATTAAATCAATGATGTTTGGTGGCATACATATCTATATTTCTCTACTTAGAGGCATATATATATATATATATATATATATATATAATATTGCTACATGCACATATATTTGGCTAAATAAACAGATATGTAACAGGCCCCTCTTCACTTTTGTTTTAGATTATGTGAACATGTATTGGATTCTTTCTTGTTTTTAAACAATATCTGTTTTTATTTATAGTACAATAAATATTCCCCATATAAATAAAAGCTCTTGGGTTGCTCTCAGTTTTTAAGGATGTAAAGAACTCCTGAGTCCCACAAATTGGAGAATTATACCTTGTAGCAAGGTGACGATCAGGCCTGTCTCCAGCCCCAGCCCCGCTCAGGGAGCTTGCCTTCCACCAGGCATCCTTCCCAGTCCTCCAGCCCAAGCATCAACCCCCAGGCCATCCCAGAAAACTGGGGAGCTTCATCCTGGAGCTCTCCCGAGGCAGAGATGAGTGGTGGCAGCTTCTCTAGCCGCGCTTTCTAATTGGAGTATCCAGAATTTACAGCACCGCTAATTGGCTGATTACTAGTTCTTTACAACACACTGTACTCACTCTGGGCCTAGAAATTGCTTCCCGGCAGCTCCCAGCCTCGTTACAGCCGCCGAGCGAGCACTAGGCTGAGGTTGCACTGACCTGTGAAGAAATAATGCAGAACAGCCCATCAAAAAGAGATACTTGTAAACTCATTTGAGGCTTCGCCAGCGCCATGCTCATTGCAGGGGAAATTAAAGAGAGAGTTTTGTGCTAAGAGGCAATCCAGAAATTAGTTCCTGAATTAGTTGTTAATTGATTTGGTAATTCCCTCGGGTCCGCAGGCCCTTTTCCCCCCTTCCCTTTTTTGTTGTTGCATTCAGTTAACAGTGACTATTCCCAGAGCCCTTGAAATATTTTTTTCCAATTAGATCAGACGTGTCCTTACTTGGGAGGAGTGACTTGGGCTCTTCTAAATGCTCAGAAGAATGCTTGAGGCAAATGGGATGATCTAGAAATGCCAATATATTGACACCCCTGGGCATGACTATCTGTGGGACACAAATAACCCACTACCATCCTTCTATCTCACATTTACTTTGTCACACGTGCTCTCTCTGTTCTTGGGTGGGGATGCCTTCTTTTTCCTGGACACCTGGAAACTCCAGGAAGATTGGGGCTTGTGCCTTTTGTCTTTGTCTCTCCAGAGTCTAGAACAATCCCTGATTGATTGTCTCCTTGATAGTAAGTGGAGACCTTGACCTTGGTACCCTCATAAGGAACTGGACCTCACTTTCTCTGGTCTAATGTGGGGATGCCTAGAAGAAAGGATTCAAATGAACCTTAGGTTGTTCTGAAAAGTCTCTTCTTGTCTTATTTTTGGCTTGTTCATTCAGTCCTTCGAGAAGCGTTTATTAAGTGCCAGTTATAGGTTATGCATTATATTAGTACTCTGAACCAAAGACAAGCATGAAAAACCACCCTTCTATTTCCAGTAATGTACATAAAAACATAAATATAAAGTGGGTAGGAAATAAATACAAGGTAACACTGGGGGGGTGGGGGAATGTATGGATAGATCTCTTCTAAAGTGCCATTGGTGGTTTGAAGGATACTAGGCCTTCTAAGAAACAGAGGTAGAAATGAAGGGTAAGGTTGTGCAGATGTACAAATCCAAGAGCTAGGAGACCATAGAAGAGGAAGAACAGGTTAGCCAAACTGGTAATCCTTACTGGGACCCCTAGATGGGTGGAGGGAGGTGGAGGAATGGAATAAAGTTCATCTTGGAATATGAAAGAAATGGTGGAACACATTCTTGCAGATAACAGGACAGAAATGCTTGTGGTCATTGGGACAGCTCTCTTGTGTTTTTCCATCTGCATCATTTCTGTTCATCTACTTCATCAGAGCCTTCAGACAGTGCCCCTCTTTGAAGAACAACATTCTCTGCTAGTCGTGTTGTAGAAATGAATGTCTGGTTATATAACTGAGCACAAACTCTGTGCTTAATGGAAAGCTGAGCTTTAGCTTCCCAGATTGCAGCAGGATGTTGAACTTCTGACATGGGAAAGAAAATAGATGCCTCAAAAGACATGTAAGATGTTGGAAATCCACAGTGAGTTTTTTTCTTTAAAGAGCATAGAACTGTGGCCTAACATAACTGTTACCATAGACAGTTCCATTCCTTGGAAGGTTTTTCCCATTCATTGTCAAGCTAGGCAATATCTTTCCATTTTCTTGTCATTGGTAAGTTGTTTTCAGGCGTGTCCAGCTCTTGTAATCCCATTTGGAGTTTTCTTGGCAGAAATAATTGAGTGGTATTAATACCCAATATATTTGTAATTATTTATATTTATGTGGGGAATATTTATAATATCAATATAATTAATTAATACCCAATATACCGGCATTTCTAGATCGTCCCATTTGCCTCATTTTACAGATAAAGAAACTGAGTCCTATAGGTTTAAGTGACTTGTTTAGGCTTACAACTAGTAGGTGTCTTAAGCCAATTTTAAGCTCAAGTCTCCTGACTCCACGTCCAGCACCTAGTTCCTCCATTTTCTACAAGTTCCTTATGTCTCCCTGTTAGGGGATTGTGGGGTGGGGGAGAAAACACTTTTACTTGACCCATAATTTACAATCCATTTTGTAATTTACTGAGGGATTCTGGAATTACACTTTTGAATCTGTATCCTTTAGCATCAGCAGTGGCTTTGGGGGGGGGGGGGGGTTGGATCTAAGACCAGTAGATCGTAAAGGCCATCCCCTTTCCAGATAGGTCAGCCCTTCAGTTCCTCCAAAATGAGGCTACAAGACATAGAAGCGGTAAGAAAGCATGCTGGGTCTAGAGTCAAGGATAAGCCTTCTAAAATGAGGGTAATTGATAACAATGATATCCCAGGGTTATCGAGAGGATAAAAAAGGTTGTAAAACACTTGGCAACCTCAGACTGCAATATAGCACAGAATATTATTATTATTGTTCTGTCTGTTATTCCTCACCTTGCTTTTCTAGGCCCTAGGCACCTTCACATATAAAATGAGGAGGTTGGACTCGAGAAAGTTTTGTGTTTTGTTTTAGATTACGGATTGGTATTTTGTGATGGATTATGGAGGAATGTGTTCAGATCTCATTTCTGATCCTTAACTAAAGCAACCTTCTATAAGTTTTAACCTTTATGAACTTTAAATAGTACATGATTCAGCCAGCATTTAGTGAGTACCTACAATCAACCAAGAACTGTGGTATCTCCTAGGCATCTTGTGCTTCTGGCATGCCCTCATCTTTTGAGAGATGGATTTTAACAATACTGCACTGTCATAGGATGATTCTTTGACCCATCCAAGGAGCAGGATAGGAAAACAGTTGTAACCCGTGAGTCAGCGCCTCTCTCTCCTTTGTGACATACCTGGGGGCATCATCATCCCTGGCTATATTTGCCTAGAACTACCTTGACTTAGTCATGACCTTGAGTCCCAGGAATCCTGTTGAGCTTCAGTGGCCCAAAGAACAGGATAGTTCTTTTTTTTTTTTTATTAGGTTTTTGCAAGGCAAATGGGGTTAAGTGGCTTGCCCAAGGCTGCTACACAGCTAGGTAATTATTAAGTGTCTGAGATCTGATTTGAACCCATGTACTCCTGACTCCAAGGCCAGTGCTTTATCCACTATGCCACCTAGCTGCCCCAGGATAGTTCTTTAACAAGCAATTTATACTTTTTAAAAATTAAAGACATTTGTCAGGATGGTTCCTAAATGGAAATAAGCTTCCCTGGTCAACAGTGGTCAAGAGCCCATGGCTGAAGCCTTCCAGAAGAGAGAGCTTGGTGAGGGGAGCCAAGTACATGATTACCCCATGTCTTGGGAGAGTCTCAAGGGTCAACTGGGTGTCAAAGGAAGGATCTAAAAATTTTAAATCCACTGATCCAGAAATTAAAAAATTAAAAAAAAAACTTCCAATGAGCAGTCTTGGCCCAGGGTGATGCAGGTAAACCAGAAAAAGGTGATTTTTGAGCTCAGGACTTCAGACTCCCAATCAGAGTTTGTTCCACTCCAGCACAAGGTCACTGTCCCCAGAAGAGCTTGTGTTCCCTAGGATTTCTCCTGGTTATATGATTCACATCTTCTCTGTACTCTGTCACAAAGGCAGTTCACATTCATTATGTACCTGCTGTGTATCATGAGCACACATGGGCCTTGACTCATTTGCTGACTCTCACAGACTGATGGGGGAAAGGAGCATATACAGAAGTCAGTAACCAGGCCTTCAGTCAGCTCTCAGTGAACATTTATTATGCACCTACTTGATGCTAATCACTATACTAAGTGCTGAGAATACCCAGAGAGTCAAAAACAAGCCAATAAATCCAGCCTTTTCCTTCAGCAAGCTCAAATTATAATGGAGAAGACCCCAGCTCTCCCATTAAGTTGGTTGGTGTGTCTTCTTTGAATAGAAAGCCAACTTATTATTAATCCTGAGTTCAAATCCTACCTTGGACACTTATTAACTGTGTGACCCTAGGCAAGTCACTTCACTGTGTTTGCCTCAGTTTCTTTACCTGTAAAATGAGTTGGGAGAAAGAAATGGTAAACCATTCCAATCTTTTGCCAAGAAAAGCCAAAAATGGGATTATAAAGAGTTGGACCCGACCGAAGGAAACAAATAACAGTAGCTTGTTTGCGTCTAGTTATTTGTACTGTGGTCCTCCCCATTAGAATGTGAGCTTGGAGTATGGAAGGAGAAGTGCAGCAGAACCGAGATAGGGCCTTTGGGCGAAACTAAGGAATGCCTAAAAAGACAAGCTATTTAATTGGCCCCAAACTGTTCAGTAATTTTCAGTCAGCTCCAACTCTTTGACTCCACTTGACAGAGACATTGGATTGGTTTGCCATTAACTTCTCCAGCTCATTTTACAGATGAGGAAAATGAGGCAAATAGAGTGAAGGGACTTGTCTAGGGTCACACATCCGGTAATTAATGAGTATGACCTGGATGAAGGAGAATGGGGATGGTTAGGCAAGAAAATCCAAGAAACAGCAATGACATGAAAACCTAGAGAGAATATTATGGAAAATTCCAAAGGAGAATAAAGAGAAGTAAGGAGGATGAGGATAGAGAGGAGGTCATTGAATTTGTCAAATAAGAAATTACTAACTTTGGAAAGAGCAGTTTCGGAGCATGATGAGGTCAGAAGCCAAACTACAGAGAGTAAAGAAGAGGAAAGGAAGGTGGAGGCATCGATTGTGGATGATTTTCTCAAAGAACAGAGCTACAAAAGGAAGGAAGATACAAGACAAAAGAGAGCTGAGATGAATGAATCAGGGGAAGGTGGTATGTGGATGGGAAACATGGGTGTATTTGTAGGCAGTGGGGAAGCCGCCAAGATAGGGGAGCGATTGAAGATAAGTGAGAATCGGAATGAGCGAGGGGCCAATCTGCAGGAGAAAACAGAATGGAATGTGATCTCCTTGGCAAGGAGAAAGGCCACAAGAGATGGGAGGCAGCAGAAAAATATGAGGGACACAAAATGGAGGATGGAAGAAGAGAAAGCTTGCAGTGAAGGAAATAGGAAGCAAGGATTCAAGGTGGGTGGGAGAAGCTAAGGTCATGGAGCTATGTGGTGAGTGGAAAGGGTTCTCACTGTGGAATCAGAGAGCCAGGATTTATACCCAACCTTGGAGTGCTTGGGTAAAAATTCTAGCTCTGCAGCTTACTGCCTGGGTGACCTTGGACAAATCACTTTCCCTGCTGGAGAGGTCAGTGCCCTCATCTGTAACATGTTGAGATTGTACTAAATGGCATCTGTATGATTCTTAATCCCAATAGACATTGACATGTGTGTATGTGTGTGTAATTATATATCTATGCATATATTCACAGATATGTATGCATTATGTATATATGGAATAGGAGAGAGGGGAAGAAGGAACCCTAAACAACTGGGTCACTTAGGAAAGGTCTCTGCTGCTAACAGTGGAATGATCTTGAGCTCAGCTTTTAAGGAAATCATCATTGGGTTCCAATAGAATATAGGAAGGATGAGCATTCCACACTTGGGGAAGGGAGGGGAAAACTTAAGTAATGCCTAAAAAGACAAGCTATTTAATTAACCCCAAACTGTTCAATCATTATCAGTCAGGTCCAACTCTTAATGACTCCATTCGACAGAGACATTGGACTGGTTTGCCATTAACTTCTTCAGCTCATTTTACAGAAGAGGAAAATGAGGCAAATAGAGTGAAGGGACTTGTCTGGGGTCACACATCCGGTAAAGGTCTGAAGCCAGATTTGAATTCCCTTCCTGTCACTCTACCCACTACAGCGCCACCTAGCTGCCTTTACAATGATTTAGAGATAGTTAAGATAGGTGCTTACCATGTCTTTGGTCCTGGAGATACAAAGTTCAAACAGTTCCTGAACTTGAGGTGTTTACATTCTAATAGTATACCCACGCACACACATTCAGTACAGGGTTTTCAATGAAATAAATAAGAATCTCTTAAAAACAAACAAAAAAAAAACTTTGATGTGCTCCCGAAATGTTAAATGCTGTGATTTATTTAGCATCATCATCCTCAGTCTGGTTTCATTATGTCCTCCACTGCTGAGAGAGATGAAACATTTCTCTGATCCAAGGTCACCAAATGATTCTCCATCCAGGAGGGTGCTGAAGCCAACTTTAACTGGCTTGCCCAAGCCCATTGTTAAATTTTAGTGTGAGCATTTAAACCACAGGAATCAGCAAATGCTATAAATTAAGTTTTGGATTTATGGTTTTGTTGATTGTCTAGACTTGCTCCAGTGATAGGACAAAATGGTAATAATGCAGATTAAAAAATAGTAATTATGCAGATTAAACTTAAAAGTGTGTCCTGCCCTTTCAGAGAACCAGTTGTTAAACATTTACCAGCACACCCTCCATCACACATCCATCAATCCAAGCAGCATGCATTAATTTATTAAGGAGTGTGAGGGACTAAAGATAAAAGTTTTTCATCATTAATCTTTCACCAGCATTTATTTAACCTTTACTGCATACCAGGCATTGGACTATACTCAGGGGAAACAGACACAGTTGAAATGGTCCCTGCCTTCAAGAAGCTTAGATTCTTCTGCAAAGAGATCGCATCAGTCAATCAGCAAGAATCTTAGCTGTCTTTGGGCCAGTCCAGTCACTGCACGAGCCCATGAAAGGGAAGCAATGCTGATTTTATAGCAGTAGCTGTCAGATGAGGTATTTGTCACTCCTTAACCAGAAGAGTTGAGTTGCCATCTCTCCAAAAGTATGGCAGAAGAAAGTTCTGCAGGAGACATGGGAGTCTTTGATTCCTCATCAAGTGATCCCCTGTCATCTTGGGAATAACACTAGAGGTTTGCCTGGGTCACTCAATTCCCACCCTGCAAGTTTGAAGAATCGATGCCCATAAGCAAAGAAAACAGCCAATTCCTCAGGATTATCCTTCTATCTCAAGGGCTTGCCCCCAAGAAGGTTCATGTGCATTTGCCCATGATGCTCTGATGGGCTTTATCTTCTGATGTCTGTGGGAGATTGAAACAGAAAGTAGTAACTTGGTGTAAGAGATTGATGAGAGTCACCCGTCGGATGGCTTAGTGGCCTTGCGTTGACATGGTGGTTATTAATCCATTGCCAAGACATTTGGGAGATTCCGCCATATTTTGTGCAGTTGCCAACAAAATGTTGACAGTTGCGTTGTGGTTAATAAATTCATTTAGATTTATAAGCATTGTTTACAGAACCTGTTCGCCTGCTGAAACTCTAACAGCATCTGTTCCTTCTTACTAATTAACTGCTAATTACGAATGAGCTTTGTGTGTTTGTCAGTATAACTGGCTCATGCATTCTGCAAGGAACATTAACAAATTGATTTACATAGCAGCAGCGCAATCAAAAGGGTAAACTTGAACAGCAAGCGTCTACAGCCCTTTAGCCCATTTTCAAGGAAAGAAAACTTTTCATGCTGTAAATATTGTCATCCGTTTTCCATGGCCTTTATTCAGTGATAAAGGCCCTTCAAAGTAAATCTGGAATATTGAATCACCAAAGTAGAGCCCAGCAGATGGCGAATGAGTCAAAGGTCACCCATGGTATCTTCTGAGACATGGAGGAGGATACAGTGTTCGAGAATCCCTTGAGAAAATGCTTCCAGCAAATTCAGAATGTCATTTTGGACCAGGTGAAAATGATCAAGACCAGTCTGGTGACAAGGTTCATGCTCGCTTTGTTCAAGACACTGGAGTTCAAAGGCAAAAGAAAAGTAGCCCTGCCCTCAAGGAACTTACATTCTTCTGGACAAAAGCAATATGTTCACAAATAAGTACCCTCTATGTGCATGTGCAGATTGAACTTCTTACTTTCCTGCTACTTGGGGGCCTGATTCCTATCTTCCAAGTCAATATTTCTCAGGCATTTACAAATTGATTGGCACCCCTCTCCCAGTACTCTCATAGAGGCAGTCCCCATTTGGATTGCCCATGCTATATGATGTGGCACAAACAGCTTGGAATGCAACCGTAATCCTTCCTTCCATGAGCCACTTTAAAAAATGATTCTTAATGATTATTGTTCTATAGCTTGCTTTTTCTGTAATCTTCATTTCAGATATAATGACATAATTACCTAAGGTAGTATCTGATGGAAGGGACCCCCCTCAGCAAGTTTCCCTTGTACCATCTAATCCAATTGACTTCAGTTCAGCAAACAATTATGAAACCACCCCAGAGTGCCAGACACTGTGATTTTCTTCAGGATTTAAAGGCAAACATGGAGTCCTCTGTATTCCCAAGGATCTGATATTCTTCTGGGATTTGAAGCAGAGATACATTATGAGACCAGATGGGCAAACACCAAATATCTTCAATGGAATACAAAGCAAATTCAAGATGGAGAGAGAATGAAGATTAGAGTTGAGTGGGAATCATCTTGTACGCTGCCATGCTATCCCCAAAAGGAAGCTAAGGATGCTTATGCCCTAAAAAATCCTTAAGTGGTGGTCATGAAGGTGGAGGGCATTACAGGTCGGGGAGATAGGGAGTCTCCAAAGGCTCAAAGGTCAAAAGTAGAAGGTCCTCCAAGGGCAAGAGCAAGTGGTTAGTTTGACTTGAATGTTGAATGATTGAAACAGGCCTAGAAGGGTAGCTAGCTGTGGAGGTCACTTCACACACATGGTCCAAGCCCCTCTCAGTCTGCCTCTAAAACCATCCTTAGTATTTGCTGCCATTTGGGGTAGGTTACATTGAGAGGCAAGCTACATTTTCAAATCCAAATCAAATTTCAGTGGCAAAATAGAACCCAGATTTCTCAGAAATACTTTGCACATTCATTTTGTTAGTACACAAAAATGGGATTTCTACTTCTGTTTTTAATGGCTCTCTTTGCTCACGTCTGTTACCAGAGAAAATGTTCTTTACTTATAGAAAACTCATAAAATCCAAACTAAAGGATATCACCTCAGGAGAGAGCATCCCACGGCACCAGGACAATGACTCTCAAGGCATTGTGTTTGTGTGGAATGTATTAGAAGACATTATTCACCTCAAGATTGAGTCGTGATTTGAAAATCTCACTAGGACTGGAATTTTCTATATACTTAGACTTGGGGAAAGAAGCCCCATGAGAGAACCTGCCATGTATAAATCAGGACATAAGTGAAAGAGGACCGAGACAGAGAAACAGGAAAAACAGGGGAGTGGGGTAGTCTGATCATGAAAGCAAAAGGTGTTGATGAGGACAAGACTGGACAAGCAGGGGGACAGCTTCTAAACAAAGACTGAGCCATTTCTGAGCCTTTCATTAAAGGAGTGACAGGTTTCTAATAATTTGGGAGCAAAGGGAGATAGGTGAACCAGTATCAATACTTCAGTGGGTTGGCAGTTCCTAGATATGGGGGCTTGCTCCATCACTTGCTATAGACCACAACTCTTCCACTACTCCTCTCTCTGACTCTAGTCTCTCTTTTCTCTCATTCCATCTTTGACAGTCACCAACATAATCTTTCTTATGCACAAATAAAGACTGACCATGCCAATGACCTGCCCCCAAACCTCCAGTGGCTTCTTGTGGCTTCTAACATGATACACATTTCTGAAGCTTATATTGAAGGTCCTTTTGCTTACAGTTTGGTTCTGAATTACCAGAGATTTTTTTTACCTTACTTTTGTTCACACACTGTCCTCACGCTATTCATTCGCACAAGCTGTTCACCCTCCAACCCTAGGACAGATTCTCTTCCCTTTCACTACTCTCAGAATCCTTCCTTCAAGGATCAGATCAGAAACCATCTCCCAGTGATATTCCTGCTCTGATTTCCCCCAAAGGTCTGCTTGTCATATATTCTATTTATCTGTGCACATCGCCCAACGCTTTAGTACGCATATAGAGAAAAAGGTTGGGGAAGTGGTCAGGAGATCTGAAATTTCTACATGCTTTTGCTTCCTGTAGTCACCATTATTGAATGACTGAATTTTTTCTTTGATAGTAAATGGAGAAAACCTTTTTATTTTGACCCATATATAAGGAGTATAAGAAGCTAGGAGGAGATGTGGAGGGACAAGAGGCGTTAAAGAGCTTTATGATGGTCTTTAGCCTGAGATAGTTCAAGTGTTGGCCTCTGAAACCAAAGCAAGATCAAAACCATCAGCTGAGTACCTTCCGTAATCTAGTGATGAAAGAAAATTCAGAGAAAACATTGTACCTAGTGTCTCTGGACTTAGTGATTTGTTTTACCAGTGGATTGGATGTGGAACATTGTATCAGTTATAGATAGGGTAATGATCTTCAGCTGATGCTTGGATTACTCTGTGATCTCATTGAGATGGATGATGGTCAAAGGATACCATTCTTATAGGACTCTTGTGCCTATTTTCTCACTAGTTTGCCACTGGGGGTCCACATAGTGGGTTAAAGTCCTTCCATCCCTGAACCAACATAGAGAACCTTCTTTGAATTCATAATGAACCCCAATGGTTTGCTTTTTTTTTTAACTCCAGGATAAAATATAAAGTGTGTAGTTTGGCATTTTGTAATCTGAATCTTTTCTACTTTTTTCAATCTCCCTTTAAGCACTCTATATTCCTGCTACCCTAAAATGTGATACTCCGTCTCCCACCTCCAGGCCTCTGCATTGGCTGTCTTCCATATCTGGAATGCTCTCCCTTTCACCCTTAGAATGTTTGGGATCTAGAACTGGGCATATTTGCATGTAAGTAGAGTATGTGTATGACCATCTCTGAAGACTCTTTGCCTGAGAACTTCATTTAGATAAATTGGTTTATGTATGTACGTATAGTTTGTCTGAAGGAATGCATATCACACATAAGTCTTTATAGAAGTTACCTCCTCCGATCAGGAATGTAAGCTTCATAAAGAAAGGATTGAACATACCTCTTCTTTGTATCCCCAACATTTACCTGGAACAATAGATGCTTGTTAATATATTGATTATGATATAATTTTGATGATAATAATAAATAACATTTATAGATTGATTTAAGGGATTACAAAGCATATTTTAGAGTGAGGATCTCATTTGATCCTCACAGCAATCCTGTGATATAAGTTCTGTTATTATTAGTAAGTGTACAAAGTCACAAAGTCAAGTCTGAGACAGATTTGAACTCCTGTCCTCAATACTTGACCTTTACCAACCATGTGACCTTGGGCAAGTCATTAACCCTGATTGCCTTGAATCCAGGACCATTTCCAGTCCTCTTGATTCATATCCATCCACTGGATCTTGATAACTCTGTAGGAGAGAGGGAAGCTGGTGATTTAGCACAACCCACCCCCCACCCCAACCCCACACTCAAATCCAATTCATGTACTTACCACCTCCCTGATGCCATGGTCGTCTTCGAGAACATCATCATTATCATCATCTAATGTGCAAGGCAAGTTTTGAACTCAGGTCTTCCTGACTTCAGTTCAGAACTAGTCCACCACATCACCTAGCTGCCTAGTATTTCTTTTTAGTAAATACAAGCCCAGCTTTAGAAAACAATGTGGAATGATGTGTCAAATGTTAATCACTTTAGCCAAGAGATCTCACTCCTGTATAGATCCATCAGGATAGTTAGATTTTTCCCAAGAAAAACTTCCTATTCACCAGACATTTTTCAAAGCAGTATTTTTGTAGCCAAATTGGAAACCGATTGAGCACCTAATCATGGAGAATAGCTGAACCAGTTGTGGCAGATATATGTGAGCAAATGTACCTTTATGTATCACTATGTTTAACTTGTGGCTAAACTTGAACTTTGCCAGTTTTTTGGGCCAGTGACTTCCCCCCCCATCCCCAATAATTACAATTTATGTCTCAGCATCTGTTACAAAGGATAAGAGAGGAACTGACTCTCCAGAAAATGAGATAGATCCCCTCCAAATTAAATTATCAGATTACGGCCTTCAATACAAAAATGGGAATAAATGAGGATAAAGAGAAATACATTAGAAAAAGTGGATTACAAATAGGAAATGAGTTCAAAGACATGGACTTTGCAAAAGCTTCATACCTGTGTACTACTTTCTTCAGGAAAAATAATGGTAGATAGTAGGGATGGTGAAATCGCATCATTGACAAAAAAAGATTATATTTTAATGAAAAGGAAATGGCTTATTACTGATATGGGAGTCATGTCAACTGTTAGATCCCTGACTTATTAGAGTAAAGATCAAAATTTGGAGGAAAAAAAATGGAAAGAAGAAAAGTTATATTAACTTGAAGCTACTCAGTCTTTTTAAATTCAAACATGGTTTTTGTTTTTGTTTTAATATTGAAAAATGGGATATGGATGAAAGAAAGGACATAGACACGGACTAAAATAATTTTACACAGAAGTTTAACTGATAAAAATCAACTGTCATGAGAAGGAAATGAAAAAAGTCTGAAAGTATGTTACTCAATAACATTTGTCTTCCTGACAAGTAAAGAGAGGTGGAATCTAAGGGTAATACCAGTTTAGAATACATACTCATTTTTAAGACTATATGTATGATGTTGGGAAATTGAGTAATGTCACCTCATAAAAACCAGAAGCATTGACACATAAAATCAGTTCAAAGAAAGTGGTCTAGAGACATCACTAAAGAGAATTATTCCAAGTGCATTGGTAGATAAAACCAGAAGAAGGGAAGTAAACAGAAGAAAAATGGAAAAGATCTGCAAAGATGACTCTAGACTTTTTTCAACATCCAGGGCAATTTCATGACTACATTTGAGCTCTAACATCCCAGTTTAGGATGTGTTTATAGTCTAGATAGAAATGGCAATAGATTTTTACATAAAAGAATTCCATGCTGGAGGCAGCAGAATTGTAAGTGATTAACAAAGAATCATAAGATAGGGGAAAATATCAAAGGCCTAGAGACTCTCTTGGACCTTATTAGGATAAAGAATAAAAGCATCTGAAAGGATTTTAATCATAATGGACTTAGTATTTCTACTTCCCTATCTCTATAGAATTTCTTTGAGAATCATCTGCCCATGAATCAAAGACATCTTTAATGAGGGTATTAATCAAGGTAGACTTTCACAAGTGATAACCCCTGCTATATTACACATCAATAATTATACAATTGACTGGAAATGTAGGATTTTCAAGTTCCTATTAAGCTTATTTTTTGTTCATTATTAAAAGCTTTCTTCCCTACAGTATGCCTTCCATCCATGCATCAACCTTTTCTGAGATCTCTGAAAAATTGTGAAAATTGTGACAACAGAAATCCCTTTGTATCATTCGTCTCTGATCCTAAGTATCAGGAATGCATAAAATAAAAAGACATAAGCCGGCGCTGGCCCACAGAGTTGACATTATGATGGAGGAAATTGGTGAGTGCATCCTGAAAATAGGTTCCTTCTTCCTTGTGGGATCCTTCTGAAACTCTTGCTATGAGAGGATGTCATGAGGTTTTTACCAAACTCTAAAACAGTGGAAAGCCTTCTGAAAGAAACCCAAGACTGCAAAAGCATTTGTCCCAGACATCCTACCATCTTCCCTTCCAATTTGACCTTCTCTCTTCTCTCTGGTGTCTCTTTCTCTGTACTTCTCAACATTCTATACCTCTTTAGATGTCCCTTCCACTGAAATGGGAGCTCATTGAGATCAGATTGCTATGAACTTCTTTTATCTCTTCAATGCTTAACACGATTCATTTAACAGCTGAAAACTTCTCTTATTTGTATGTGGGTTCAGATGCCAACCCTTCTGCTTGCTGAGTGAATGACCCGAGGCCAGTCCCTCTTCTCTGTATCTCCATTTCCTCTCCACTCAAACAAGCCCCTCACATCCATTCCCATCTTAAATGATTCTATTAATTCATCCTGAATCCCCTTAAATATTCAGAATTGTCTTCCATCCTTTTAGGTGGGTCATCCATCACATCTGTTCATCTGTAAAGTGAGAGGGTTGGGCTCCATGACCTCGAGGGTCACCCCCTTAAGTCAGGAGGCCAGTTTTCCTGAGCAGTCTATGAAAAACTAGCTTTGTGACTGATTTATGGGTCTACATCCTGCCCACCTATCAGAACCTTATGTACCTGCATAGCCCATTGGGGCTGCGCAGTACACTCACTAGATCAGATCTTCATAATGTGGGGCCAGTCCTACAAGGTGGAGGCCCATGTTTACACATGAGGAAACTGAAGCTGCTCAAGTGGAAATGATTTGCCCAAGGAAAGTCATGGTGAAGACCAAATGAGAATCATGTACATCACAAAGCTTTGTGAAGGCCCAAACAGGACAAAGCCCCGTAGCATATATCATCATTTTTGCTTTTTTAAATGAAATGCATTCTTTTGTTTTTATACTAATTGCACTTCTTGCTCTATTCATTCCCTTTCCACCCTTTAAAAAGAGGGGAAAATGTGATTGAGCAAAACTTAGCCCCCATCAAAAAAGTCTGATTCACACCCAGTGCAAGTCCCCCCCCCCCCCCCGCCCCTGCCCCAACCTCTTCAAGGAAGCAGGGAAGATATTTTTTATTTCTTCTTTGGACTCAAGTTTGGTCATTATAGTCTTCCCATATTTTTATTCCAAAACTTTATTTTTAAAAAGCTTTTTGAGTGTTATTTACCAAGAAAATCAGTCTGGTGGGGAAGGTATCCTTATTCCTTAGATAGTAGCACACCTAGGTCATGGAACTTGCATGAGCCCAGAGTCACTTGGATTGCACATGTGTAACTGAGCAGACCTCAGTAATCAAGGGACCCCTTGGACAGCAACGGGTCTTTCTGCCAGAGGCCAAACTGATCTATGTTGGCTAGCGAGTGCATCTGTAAGCTTCCTGTGGTGCCGGCTATAAAACTCTGATGGGGTTGGGCTGCATTGAGTTTTGTTTTCTTTTTTTAATCCTATAAAAATAAGAGAAGTACTTTGCCCAGTGATGATGTGGTTTCAGCCAAATTCACTTGCAAAGAAAGTGATTTACCATGAAAGGATCCTTCCATTAGCTGTGTCTATACTAACAGCATCATATCCACCCTTTAATCTAGTCCCCTGAAGTCCACTAAGTGACTCCGAGACATGATCTCACTGGATCCTAACAACATCCAAGTCTCTCATTTTACAGATGAGAAATCTGAGACCCAGAGAGGTTGCATTGGGGAAGTGACTTGTCTAGGATATGTGCTCAATAACTATGTCTGCTGAACTGGATATTTGCCTTCAAGTGGTCAAAATATCCAAATCCCAAAGGAACCACTGGAGAAACTGAGGCAAATGATTGTCCCGAGTTGCTGAGGTTGTTATTAGTAGTCTGGCTGTTAATGAGTAAGTCTCCCCTGGAGCATGTGCAGATGGACCCAAGTCCTCCCTGAAGTTTCTTCCCTCTTCTTGAAGGGGCTGGCAGGTCCACGTTGGCCCTATGGCACTTTCATGCACGCATTTGAGGAGTGATGTCTTTACTTCCCTTCCACGTCCTCCCCCCACCCCCATGAGTTATGAATTCGCCAAGGTTTTAAATATCCTTGGAGCATTTCCCTCATTCATCTGAGTTCAGGAGGTGTCCCGGTGCTGGTGTTCGTTAAACCTCTAAGTAAAAATGACTTTGTTCTCTGCTATGTGAAATTGGCTGGTTAATTCCGGCGTTATTTACCCCGTAATTCATTAGTCTCACTCTCCCATTGGCAGCTGACAGGCTGTAATTTCACGCCTCGCAATAAAAGATGTCTCATAATCTGCTTCATTTAGCAGCAAGAGAATTTAATGAAATTAACTGCAGTCCTAATTATGCCCGTGAATACTAAAGACTGTGATCCTGCTCCCTGGAAAAGGACAAGGCCCACCTCCTGAAGGATTCAAAAATATATTTCCTGAGGAAAGTTGCAAATGGTCTCCTTCTATTGGCCGGCCAGCGCCAATTATGGGGGCAGACGTGACTTTGGGAGCCCATTTTCTCAGCCCGTAGGCTCTCAAGAAGTCATTATTTCTGTTTGGTAAGCGAATCCGCAAAGGGCGTTTGTGCCCAGGTGGCACACCCGGGATAAACCAGTTGTCCACAAGCCTTTTGCCACAGTATTATGTAGATTGGGATAAATGGGATAAATTGGGTTTCCAATATTGTAAAAATGTATTTCTATGCTTTGTTTGCCAAATAGGGTAAAATTCTTTGCTTTCCTTGTCTTGTGGCCTTCTGTTTTCATAACAGAGTTTCTCTGAGGACTGACTTTCACCTTATAGATTTGTATGCTCATCATATAAAAGTCAAATCAAATGCTTTAGGGATGAGAAGGCAGCAGTGAAAAGAGCAGGCTGTATTTGGTGTCAATGTCTTCAGGTTCACATCCTGGCCTCGTTGTTTAGGATTGGTGCAATTTTAGTCCCATCACTTATTCTCTCTATCCTGCTCATCTCCCAAATTAGGGGATTGAACCATTGACCTCTAATATCCAGAACTGGGAAGAGAATTTTCCTTATCGTCCTATCCACACACTCCACATACCTTTGATTATCATTCCTCTGACTCTGCAACCCTAGCATATACCAGAGACAGGATTTGAACTTCCTGACTCCCAGTTCAGCACTTAAGCTACAAGGTAAGAAGTTACAATAAATGACCCCAGAGGACTGATGATAAAGCATGTTCCTTGTGTCCTAACAGAATGGTGTGGTGGACATAGCTAGTGAGATAAGCTGTTTTGATCAACTACACATACTAGTTATTGGGATTCTCCCTACATCCTTTAAGGGGAAGAAGAGACAAGGAGGAGAGAAAATAAGTGTTTGTTAATTGGGAAAAGTTATGATGTTTATGATATGAAAGAGAAATATTTATTCAGCACCAACTCTGTGCACCTTTCTTAAAAAGCTGAGGGACTTGTTTCATTGGAGTGTGTGTGCACTCATCATCATCATCATCATCATCATCATCATCATCATCATCATCACCTAGTGGCCTACCCTTCCAGTCGGTCACAAGCCTCCTTGAACTTGGTCTGATTCTCAGATAACAAGCATCTCCTGATTCTCACAATAACCCTGTGAAGTTGGTTGTTATCCCCATTTTATAGTTTAGGAAACTAAGACTGAGAAATCTGTGATTTGCCTACAAATTGCCTAAAAAGTTATTATTTGCCTAAAGTCATACAACTAATCAAAGTATGAAATAGACTCTAGATTCTTGAGTTTAGTCCTCTAGTTCCTCCCGTACCTGGCTACTCCAGAGTGAACTCGTCCTTCCTTTAGTGGGTCCCTTGATCCTTATCATTC
Organism: Macrotis lagotis; assembly: GCF_037893015.1. Classification (NCBI taxonomy): domain Eukaryota; kingdom Metazoa; phylum Chordata; class Mammalia; order Peramelemorphia; family Peramelidae; genus Macrotis; species Macrotis lagotis. The sequence continues at coordinate 267,014,395 of NC_133662.1, read as the reverse complement.
ACAACTCTGTTACTTCTCTTTGTCATTCCATACCCCCTCCACAAATGACCCACTCTATTTTATTGAGGTCATCTTTTATATCTTTCTAGGAGGACCAGTATAGAGCCTGGGCTCTAAGTTTGCTGCTATTCTATCCCTTTTGCTACACAAGTGGCAGAACCATCTACTTCTTTGCTTAAGAATATGGTCATTTATAGTCTTCAGATGCTATTTCTCACAGTCAAGTCACCTTTCAAAATATCCTACAGTCCTCTGACATCCACCTGTCAACCTGAAAGCTTGGTCATATGCTGTAGTCTGTGGCATTGCTATAATATATTCATATTTAAAATGTGGACTTTTGAAAATTAACCACCACTTATCATTGAAAGTAAATCTTAACTTCTTATCTCATTATTTTATCTCAAATGTTTATCTGAGATATAAATCAATGGTTTGACAGCTATCAGATGAAAAGATATTTATTTGAACATATCTAAAAGAAATATACATCTTAATTTTAAATATTGTGACATAACATTCTAACAGTCGTGACTATTTATATGTGTATATATACATACATATATATATATATATATATATATATGAAGATTGAGAGAGATATCTACCTAGATTGATTTTTGCTGATAAGCTAATTCAAAGGACCACCTGCTCAACGGCACCCAAAAATATGGACAATAAGCATTTTTTCATCCACGTTGTGTCTCTTGTTTGGATAATTAGATCAATATTTCATTTTGTTTTTTCCAAAGACTAGATAAAATGTTTAGGATTTTAGTATTCTGAGATTCAACATAATTATCCTCAAAGAACAGTGCCATTTGGAGAAAATGTCCATGAGAAAGAAAATCCTTCCCATTGATTCTACCAAGTTAGGGAGGCTTTACTTAGGAATCCAATGTCAGAGAATCTCCTACCTGTAGACTACTAGGAGAGTCCTTAGCATCAGAAGTTTGACTCATATACAATAAATTTGGTGACACTGATCAGCCAGTGAAAATGAGGATACACAATGACCTTCATCCTACTCATTCCTTTTCATTTTCCTTCACTGTGGCTCTGATGAGTCCCAATCAGTTTCCCAGATAGTTCAACATAAAATGGATTAAGAAGAGATTCTTGGAACGGTTTGTTGTCACCATCAATCTTCAAAATCAAGACAGATCCTTGAATCATGATTGGTGCTCATTTTCTATGGAAAAGGAAATACTTTTGCTAGATAATGACCAGTGCACTAACACTTCGTGGTCCTGACACATGATGTACTTTATTCTCTCCTTTTGTGAACATCCATCACCTGTCCCCATACAAAGGCATATACAAAGGTACAGGCCTTCTCTGTTCTGGAATGACTTCTCCCCTCCCTTCTGTCTTTTAGAATCCTGGCTTCTTTCAAAGCTCAGCTCAGAAAGTATTGATATCAATACCTCTTACATGAAGCCTTTCCTGTATCCTGTACCAATTGCCTATATTCAGAGGGAGCAGAACCAAGATGGTGAAGAAATGCCAGCAATTTGCCTGAACTCTCCCCAGTTTCTCTCAGAAACATTGTTAAATCAAGTCTCCTAACAGATTCTAGCATGACAGAACCTATGAAAGGAGTGAAATAATTTTCTGGTTGAAGATAACTTAGAAGGACTTCAGGAAAGGTCTTTCCCATTTGAGTAAAGGCCAATGTGATCTGCATCTGGGCAAGTCAGCAGCAGGCTCTAAGCCATAGCACAGATCAGCAACTGAGGCCCCCTGGATTTGGCTCAGCAGGCCATCTGTGCAGCCTCCAGCTCTAGAACAGAAGGCAAAGTTGGAACCTTGGATCTCCAGCACAACAGACATGTCTAGCCTGGCCACCCTAACATGGTTGACAAGCCACCAGCACTCAAAACCCCTGGGCAGAAAGCCAGTGATTAGGCCCCTGTCCCCCAACACAAGAATTGGGACATAGTGTCCCCTCTGCCCCAGGAACAGAGTTCAATTTTAAATGTCACAAAATAGACTAAAAAATAAGCAAAAAGCAAGTAAAGAGCCCTGAATATAAACGATAATAGAGGGACGGGTAAAATCAAAACACAAACTCAAAAGACAACAGTGTCAAAATGGCTACATGGGAAACCTCAAAGGGAAATATGAATTCACTTCAAGTCCAAAAAACCTCCTTAGAAGAGCTCAAAGGGATTTTAAAAATCAAAGAAAAAAATGAGTGCTATGCAAGAGAACATTAGCTTAGAAAAGGACAAAAATTGGCTGAGCAAAACAATTCCTTAAAAAAACACAATTAACCAAATGGGAAAAAAAAAATTCACTGATCATTTCCTATTCTTCTTGGTATTGCTCCCTATCACCTTTTTAATCTCCTTATTGGTACCTGTAGCCCCATGTCCCGTTGCCCCTTCCCAGTAGAATGTATGTTACTTGAGGTCAGGGGATAGTTTGCATTTTTCTTTTCCAGCATGTGGTGTAATGCTTTCACCATTGAATATACTTAATCACTACTTTATCAGTTAAATTTCATCTGCCCACTTGTGGTCTCTTCTGAATCAGAATTAGTTCTAGGGCATCAGATACATTTTGGGAGCTTGTTCTGTGCCCTGGATAACCTGACTACCACCCTTGTAGACAAATATTTGTGTATAGTAGATATGCACATGTATACATGTCCGTGGATATGCATCTCATTATGTATGTATTCACAGACTTTATGGGCACGAATAAAGGAAAAAAAAAAGAATATTTAATAAGTGCCTCTGGGTTCCAAGCACTGTGCTGGTGATACAAGTAGGAAAATCACAAGATATTCCTTGCTCATGAGGAACTCATACTCTGATTAAGGGAGTCTGTACATACTGAAGATTTCAGCTTCAGGGCAGAGAGGAAGACCCAGGGTTTTCTTAGGGATCTCCTGTCAATAGATGATAGATATTGGCATAGTGTTGAATCTCCCATGCTTTCATATTTCTACATTACGCATTTCAAAGAGGTTTTCATTTTTGGTATTCCCCTCGAAATGATGGTGTGGATGTTCTCATTTAGTTACTTGTGATTTCTAGTAGACATGGCCCATGATATTCCTGGAGCCTTTTAATTAAAGTGACTTTTGAAGAAAGAAAAAAGCCAAGCCCAGCTAAGGACAGACAGGCAAATCTATGCTGGATGGTTGGTCATTAAGGAGAGAACTTTTCTGCTCAAGGGACCCCAGAAATTGATAATAGGGAAAACATTTCCACCTTCATTTCCCTGTAAAGGGCTCTAAGGATGGTAACCCTATACATTGCCTATGTTCCTCCAAATTGAAGTGTCCTGCCCAGACTGTCTTAAAAGCTAAATCATGGAGGAGGAGAATGAATGATGCCGAATGGTCTCCTTTTCCCAGTGTAGTCAGTGTGAAAGTCTTAGGGCAAGAAGGAAAGCTGCAGCGACGTGCCTTCCTCATACTAGCTAGCTAGTGTGGCGATCATTTCCAAAGAAAGTCTGTTCTATTATCCACTGTGACGAAGACTGATGATTGTGCATCCTGGGCAAGTGCCACATTTCACCCGTCAAGTGCTTTGTACTTTTCAAAGTTCTTTCACCTTTATTATCTCATTTGATCTTCCCAGTAGCCCTGTGATGTCGCTAAGGCGGGTCTCGTAACATGGTATAATTTCAGAGCTGGAATTCCCTTTAGAGATTGTTTGGTCCCACCCCTTCGTTTTACAGATGAGGACAGTGAGGTCAAGAAAGAAAGAGACAGATAAGGGGAGAGAGACCAATGGACAGAGAGAGACAGAGACAGACAAGAGGGGAGAGACAAAGGGACAGAGAGACACAGACATAGTACTAGAGACAGATTGGTTGGGGAGGAAGAGGGACAGACAAGACAAAGATGGAGGAGACAGACAGAGATTGAGAAGATAGAGTGAGCCCTAAAAGAGTCCTGAGTTCTAGGACAGGTTCTTCAAGTAACTGTGGCATAACCTAAGTTATTTCACCTCTGTTCATATTCTGCCTGGATCTTCTACGTTCATCATTTCGTCCACGAATTCCCCTCCATTAGATCATAAGCTTCTTGAGAACAGAAGCTGTGTTTTTGCCTTCCTTCTTTGGCCGATCTTCCAAATCCTTGGCCAGCACTCTTTCTTTCCAACATGCCATGATGCTTCATGATTTTATTAATTGAACAAAGTCTTTTTTTGTATCTAATAGTTTCATAACTAATAGTAATGATACATTAATTTCTTTGTGATAACTAGAAAAATGGATTTAAGAACCCTTTTCTTGACATTGCCAACCACCAAGGAGCTAGTTCTTCATTTGGTCTTCACAAATGCTTGTTGACCTCCCAACAGTCAAGGCCTCTGTTTTGTCATTTTTGGAGGAAAGAGAAGCTCTGAGGACTTCTCCAGGGTTTTCTGAGCTGAGTCCCCTATAGGTGATGTGTGGTGTAGGTAAAGGAGAAAATGTGCCTGGAATGAGAATGTGTATGTGTCCAAGTTCTGAGCCTTCCTGTTGGAAGGGAATCCCCATGGACACATCTACTACCTCCCCATTGCCTGAAATTACTTTCTGTGTATTCTGTTTATATAATTGGTCTCCTGGACAGAGAAATGGTCTCTGAGTCAGAAGACCCTGGGTTCAAGTCCCAAAGCTAATAAACCCTGGCTGTGTGACCCCTGGCGAATCACTGAACTATTTAGCTTCCTAGGCAACTCTGAAAGTTGGCCGAGTAAGTAAGTTGCTGTTCTGCAGAGGAGAAGGGAGTTTCCAATCACAAATTTGGCAAAAAAATAAAAAAAATGAGTGTGTGCATGTTGTTATATATACTTTTACATGTATGTATACTAATGCTTTTACATATGTAAACAACCTTAGCACACAAGTAAATATATAAATAAAAATAACTATTATATTTGTTGTGGTTCTAAACTAATGTCATCACAATAGCTGCTGTTTACAGATGCCATAAAATCAGAAGCAGAACTGAGAGAATCTCAGGCCCTTTGGATTTCCCCTAAGCTAGAGGAGCTAGAGGTTCCTATAACAGAGTGTGACGAATTAGAGAGGAGGAGACAGGAAGGAAAAGAGCAGACAGGACTGAAGACCTGGCAGCTGACTCAGTGCACAACAAGGAGAGAAAGCTCCTTGAGGGCATTCTCAGTCCTAAGTGATCAAGGCTGTCCAAATTTCCTTCTAGATCTTCTTCAATTCACTTGCATTCTCTTGCATTCTGTGGGCATTCTGGGATCCCATGTGACCAGGTGGCTTGAGCAAGAGTTTGTTACAAAGCTGGGACTGGAACCCTGGTTCTTCCAAATTCTTGGCCAGCACTCTTCCTTTCCAACATGCCATGATGCTTAATGATTTTATTAATTGAAAAAAGTCTTCTTTCTATCTAATAGTTTCATAACTAATAGTAATGATACTTACATTAATTTCTTTTTGTTAACTAGAAAAATGGATTTAAGTACCCTTTTCTTGCCATTGGCTAGCCACCAAGGAGCTAAAATGAGCCCACTCCACTGCCAATGGACTTGTACTTATAAACTCTGAATAACTAAGAAGCCTCAGTCATAAGCTTCAAACTGCACTTAGACTTCTGGGGACATATTGTATGTCTCTCTTGGTCCCCAACCCTGCATTACCCACCATATGTCATCCCATCCAGGATCACGGCTGAGGACTTAGGCAAGTGACAGAAAACAGGAGGGTGGGGGATTCATTCTTTGGACTCACATCCATCTTAAGGCTTCGAATCAGCAGGTAGAATTTCCCATCTCCCTTCTGAGTTGTATGCACAGTGTTAGTGAATGGGGGGTGACAGCCAGGTCACAGCTGCCATCCCTGGCTGAGGTTCTGAATTGATTGCCCCGTTGGGAGCTACATTGGTCCTGAGGATCAGTAAGTTGACAAGCCTTTCTAGGGGCCTACTGTGTGCTCAGCATCGGACACTCGATGACAAAATCATAACTTAGATTATATTGGTTGAGACAACAAGTATACACAAACAATTCTACAAGAATTTATGAAATGTGCTATGTGGTGGACAGTAGGCTTGAAGATGGAGTTTCAAAGGTAGAAGTAAGACAGTCCTTGTCCTCAATGAACTTATATCCTATTGGGAGAAGCAATGCAAACATATCCATATATACATTTTATATGCAAAGTCTGTGGATCAGTTGTACATGTGAAGAGACATCAAAGGGAAAGGCATAGGAAAGACACTATGTGAATTGGAGGACAGAGCCACTCTCAGATCTGGTGTTTTGTTAGCCTCCTCCCTCAGATAAAAAAGAAACAAACCAGGATATTTTGATGCCTGTTTATATTCTACTCTTTTTCCAGAGTAGCCAAATAATGATGGGGAGATACTGAGAAATGAAAAACTTGTCTTCTGTATCCTACTTGGGTGCTGAAAAATAAAATGTTGAACTGAAAATATATGAAAAAGGCAAAGTGTGATGATTATCTTGAGTTGTTGTCCAGGAAAGTTATTTAAAGCCTTGATTTGTTGATGGGATGAAAGAATGTTTTGTCAGTTTGATCCTAGTGATGAAGCCTCTCCCTGAGCTCTTATAAGTAATGGAAAAAAAGGGGACTATGACAGTGCCAGAAGAAACCATGACTTTGAAGAATCCAGAGAAACCTGGGAAGACTTAGATGAGCTGATGCAAAGTAAAGTAAGCAGGAAGAGGAAAACAAACTACACAATGACTGCAACAGTTTGGAGGGAAATAACAGTTACAGTAACATGGTCCAAACTAAATGTTGCACAAATAGGATGCTCCAGCTCCACCCTAAGGGAGAGTGGTGAGAGGTTGCCTAACCCTACTCCTCTGCAGAGGGGGAAGGAAAAAGGAAGGAATGCCACATATGACAAATTTGTTGAATTTACAGAAAGCTTCCCCCTTCCCCCCCCACAAACACATCCCTTTAAAATTATTTGGCATAAGGGATGGTTTCCCAGGAGGGAAGGAGGAAAGAGAAGACTACTTACAAAAATTATCCATAAAAATCTTACCTTTTAAAAAAAACACACTAACCAGAGTAGAAGAAAAGATGAGGCTAATGGAATATATTTGGGCATAAAGCTGAAGTGAGATCAGAGTGACCACAAATAGTAGACCCCTTTTGGGGGGGGGGTGCCTAGCTTCCAACTTGAGAAGAGCCAAGTGTTCTTTGAGCCAAGGCTTGGATGCCGTTGGCATCCCCAATGACAGGAAGCTCACTTAACATGCAGAAGACGTCTGAGGCCCCTGAAAATGGCAACTGAGCTGCGAAGAGGAACTTTGATGTACCTAATGCCTATTGTCTAAAGCCGGGTTTCTGCTTTGAAATGGCAGCGCCCAGCATGGGAGCAGCTCCCTCCCATGGTGCGGCAGAGGGTGCCTGGGTGGGAAGGAGGGGAAAGAAAGAGATTTGTTCTGTCCTGTGCAGAGCAGGTTGACAGGGCCCAGGGGGCCTTGGGGGAGCTTGGGTTTTGATTATTATTATTATTATTATTATTAAAGAAATTGTATGTTCTGAGTGTGTAAATCTGAAGTAAGCATGCTATGTGTGTGTATGTGTGTGCCCCGGAAAGTTAGCAGTCATTCAAGTTTTATCTCTTAATGAATAGAGACTGCTGAAGTAAGGGTTAGGTAATTGAGTTTATAATTAATTAGCCATAACCCTCATCAGATAAAGCAGTTGTAGAGAATTTTTTTATCTCCTTTCTCTCCCCAGGGCCTGCCCTTCTTTGTCCTTGCACTGACAGAGCGTACTTATCGCGGGTCTTCTCCAGGCCTGTGCCCATCAACCCCTCCCCCATGGGGTGGATTTTGGTGGTCAGCTGAGACCCTCATTGTGCTCACAGGAGCACAATCAGCCGAGCTGTCGGCTGGCGGGATGATGAATTAGCGGTAGGAGTTAACGGAGAGGTGAACTCCAGATTGGACCACAGATAGCCGGCCGGCCCAGCTTGTGTCTGGGAGGCATGTGGATGCTGCCCTCATCTCCTGCTGACACTTTTCAACAAAGAGGTTACAGCAGGAGATGTTGGGACCCGAAGGTTACTCAGGAAACTTGGGCCGTTCACAAAAGAGCCCTTAATTTCTTCAGCAGAGCCATTCACTAGGACAATGCTGGGGGATAAACGAGGCCTTTGCTGTTTCTTTGGGTGACCTTATCGCATGTATTCTAGGCTTCCCGAGGTGGGGATTTATCCCTCCTACCAGGGATGGTAAAAAAAAGTATAGAGTTTTTAAAATAATCAGAATCCTAGGTTATTGTTAGCAATTGACATGAGGTGCCCTGGTCAGAGAATCACCGGATTGACCGCTGGCACAGACTTTCTCTTCACTCACTTCAATTCCTCTTTCATTATGCTTCTTCCTGCTCTGGGCGAAGCCTTAGGATAACAGGGAGACCCTTCAGAGAAGGGACTGTCTTTGCCTTTTTTGGCCTCTTTAGCATTTCACTGAGACTCTGAAACAGGAGGTTCTTAAGAAATGACTAGATTGACTAGAGCTAGAAGGGACCTCAGAAATGACATGAATCCAGTATCCACCTTGAAAGAATGATAAACTGAGGTACAAGACAAGAAACAGTCTTGTCCAAGTTCACAGAGGGTGGGGGGCCTGAGGA